>NC_089745.1:27718460-27898460 GCF_040412425.1 Macrobrachium rosenbergii | reverse complement strand
TCTTTGTTGACAAATGATTTCTTAGACCTGAATCAATTTTGGTAAACAGTGCAAAAAAGAAAGAAATATTCTTATCTGTTTGATTGATAGATATGACGTAACAAACTGGCGGAACACTTACTAAGGGAACCGATGGCCAAAAGAATAGTTTGAATGACAGCAAAATCATCATCAGAAGACATTACTACGATCCATCCATTATAGACGTTTTTAGAGCGGACGGTAAATATCCACAGTCGATGTCAATGAAGCTTATTTCTAGTTTCTGATTGGTTGAGGCGCTTGAACTGCAACCACTGGTGGGTAGCGACCGGCATAAGCGCCCGCCAATCATGATCAGAGTTAAAGTCACTTTTACAAAAAAAATTTTATTCGTTTATTCGTAAGTATATACAAAACGGGATGTAGCCGTTCGTCCGGCTGAATGAACAAAAGTTCCAAGCCTCAAAGGGAAGAAAAGAAAGGAAATCGAATACATCAGTAAAGACCTATTCGCTCACATAAGGACGATGGTTTTTTAGGCATTTAGAATTAGGCTTCATCATTTCTCCCAAATAGCATTACAGGACTTCATATGATACAAGAGCTGACAGCATACAAATGGAAATCTACGTCAAGACCTTAGATGGTTTTCGTAACTAATAGAACAAACATTTCATACTCTAATAATAATCATAAACTTAAACGATAAACATGTCCCTTTAACATTAAAATTTTCTGATTTGCCATATTTTCATGAAGGGAGAAGGAAATGTTTAAAAACAGCTGTGGTGTTTCTTTTCTTATTGATGTATGGTTACAGAAACAATAATATTTTAAAACCTTTAGTGTGTATCATTCATTTTCATTATATCAGTATATTACAGCAGATCCACGAATATGAAAATATCCTGTAAAAAATACTATCTCGGCTTTCTCAAAACATTTAAAGAGTAAGCTACAAAAATAACTCACAAAAGAAAGACGTACTCATTGCCACTAAGGTACTGTGAGACGAATGTTGAATCTGCAAAGACACTTCACATTTTTTTATGCAAAACTAAAGTGACGAGTCTACAGTCCCTTTTAGACTTTCCCCCACCTACTTAGAAACGCGAAGATCACGAAAGCTATTTTATACAAAGAACTGCGTTGTTCGATGGAGCAATGGGAAACCGATTCGGCTGTATCCTTGCTAATGTTATGTTACCATTAGGCAGGAAATATGTGAAGTACAATATTACGCGGCGATATTTCTGTGAGCATTAAACAAATATAACTTAATAAGACATTATTCTTCGCAAGAGAATGTTTTTATGCTTAGTTACCTTATGTATTACGTTGTTTATTGAGCGCTCCATTAACACAAGTAATCGATCAAATTATTTATAATTAAGCGAAAATTGTAAGCTGTAATAAGCAGCAATGCTGCCCCATCCTTATTCTTGATTAAGCAAGCCTGCACATTTGAACGATTTGTCTCTCATAATGCTTAATAGTCCTGTGCACTCTATTTTACGCGCATCTTTACTTTGCACCTCTATGAACTACACTATTTAACGCAAATGTTACTCATATTTGAACCAGAAATCGAATTACTCGCTTCTTAAGTGAATTTTCATCTTATGTCTCTCATGACTATTTTATGACGTACCAGCTCAGAGAACGTAATTTCTAATGATAAATTTTTGTACTGACACTTCAGTACTTTACTTAATGATTCCTGCGAGAATTTGAGAAAGACCATCCGTTTTTTCATACATAATCCAGAATAATGCATCATGATGGATGAATTTGCACAACACATGAAAACATAAACAAAGATATCGTATCGTTTTTTTCTAAAATTGATCACTAGTAATAATCAGATATATTAATCAGGTTATGGTCTAAGAGTCTTCACCTGATATTCATGAGGAGGTCAATGGTACAGTCAAAAAAAAGTTAAGTTTACCTTAGTTTAACCAGACCACTTAGCTGATTAACAGCTCTCCTAGAGAGGGCTGGCACGAAGGATTAGACTTATTTTTCGTGGCTAAGAACCAGTTGGTTACCTAGCAACGGGACCTACAGCTTATTGTGGAATCCGAAGCACATTATAGCGAGAAATGAATTTCTATCACCAGAAATAAATTCCTCTATTAGGACCCAGACCATATGAAGAAAAAAGTAAAAAAGAAGCCAAATGATGATGATGACGGGGTAAATTCCAGAGTCTGGTCGTACAAAGAAGAGAGAAAGAAACGCAACCAATGAACCGTACAATCCGATTATGACTTTTTCCTCAAAGTAAAATGCTGGATGAGATGGCCAGGAAGGCGCAACGTATGAGTCCGTAAAATGAATTTCCATAACATGTATTGAAAATGTATCTAGTGTTTTGTTCATTTTCAACCAAATGTCCGGAAACAGAGATCTACTAATTTTCTAGATAATGCAATAAGCTACCCAAAAGCCACTTCAACGTATAGGTACTGTAGGTTCCAAAGCTATCCTTCCACAGAGTTATGTTTGTGCGTGTTGATAATCTATGGAATTAGGCTGCCAAGGAAAGCACTGGGGCACTCTCGGTCAGTCAGCGCTTAAGAAAGTGATAAGAGGGAGACGGAGTGGTTGGAGAACAAAATAAAGAGATCTAGAAGTTAAATGTGCTGAAATACAAGGATCAAAAGGTGGAGAGATCTAGAAGTTGAATGTGCTGAAGTACAAGGATCAAAAGGTGGAAATGGGAGAAACCCCCACAGTCGCACTAAAAGGTGAATAGTTAGAGAGATTAGACAATGAGACTGAAAAAAGGAAGCAGCACTGGAGGTCAAATACAGGGCTAAAAAGAGGTAGTAGCAAGGGGCCGAAGGGACGCTGCAAACATCCTTTTCTGATGGTGATTTTCCATGCAAATATCTGCTTTTCCTATTTGCCTCATGCAAAGTCATGCGGGTTAGGCAACTGAACGCCCTCAGCTATCTCAGCGAAAGGGGAAAAAAAGGAAAAGGGTTTCCTAAACCTGACGGAAACAAAGGCCCGTCTTGTAAAAGAAGGAAAGGTAAAGATAGGGTTCAGGGAAAATGTATGTAGGGAAATGTTCACCTATACTATTTACCGGGAAAGTAGCAGCTACCGATGCGAGACAATACGCGATAGGATAAGCGTCAATTCTCATACAAACTTACAATGTATAATAGGAAGATAACCACATCCAAGTTACAATTATCCTTCTGGCACTGTCACGAAAAACATAGCTAGTCATTTGAGAGAATCGTTGTTATTCATAACAAGCCGAAAGACCATAAGTGATGAAAGGAACCAAGAAGAAGAATAAAAAGGAACCAAGAAAAGAAAGGCATAAATTCAAAATGAAAAGGCTATGAAAGAAATGAATGGATGTAATTCATGATCTGTAACAATGAATCGCACGCATTACGTAGAAATGATAATTTACAACAATTCATTAAGCATCTAAATCTCGCGAGCTTCCTCGTCGTCCCGGGCCTTAGAGTGACCCCTGGCCACACAGCCGACTCCTAGGGTCTGTTCCAACGAATATGCAATCAAGTTTGTGATGGGGTTGCTAGACACGCGTCCATGGCCTCATTTGAGGTCATTCACATGGTTCTAACTTAACCCAAAGTCCCTATATTCAACTGAGAGAGAGAGAGAGAGAGAGAGAGAGAGAGTCACCCTACGTATTGAACAAATTTAACGTTGGCCGTCTTCAGTCATCGTAAGACCAGCGGTTTAGCAAACATATCAACACTAAAACAAGGAAATCAAGGTCAGTATTGAGACGGGTGACCAGCAAGGTATACCAGACTCCTTCAGCATTTAAACCCATTAAGGTGAGATGCTAATACCACACACACACACACACACACACACACACACACACACACACACATATATATATATATATATATATATATATATATATATATATATATATATATATATATATATATATATATATATATATATATATATATATATATATATATATATATATATATATATATATATATATATATATATATATATATATACATATATATATATATATATATATATATATATATACATATATATATATATATATATATATATATATATACTGTTTCTGTATATATATAATATATATATATATATATATATATATACATATATATATGTTTCTGTGTGTGCATAAATATACGTGCATACATTGATCATGATAACTGTTCTAAATGGACGTTACATCTTACCGCCATTGTAAAACATAATAACAATGAAAAGTATAAATGTATAACTTATTCACGTCTAGACAACCAACCCCGCCATTCCCAACACCAGCAACAGGAACTGTATAATGTAAATTCGGCCTCAGCATGAAGCATTTAGAGACTTCAACCGTTTCTGAAGTGCGCGGAAAGGTCAGCGCTGAATAAGAGATTCCTTCGTCATCCATACTTGATTTGAGACAAAAAAAGTATGAATATTAGCGCTGCGCGAAAAGAAAAGGAAGAAAGATACTTTGTGAGAGAGAGAGAGAGAGAGAGAGAGAGAGAGAGAGAGAAAATTAAAATTAAGATCTTTTGGGACTGTGTTGATTTGTTCGAGTTGCAGTTTACCTTGAAGTTGACACCGTCTTAGAATTATTTAAATTCGAAATAAAATAACAATTAGAGGAAGAACAGTTTCTACATGAAAACTGGCAGAGAGTCCAATTCACACCTGTCAATTTACAATCGCCAAGAGTCCAATGAAACGCTTGTACCCGGTTACTATACATGAATCATCTGCGAATAAGTTTTAAACGAGACGAATATTTTCATCAAGGTTTTTCTCTGTACATTCTATATGCTTTCTGATTCTCGCAGTTAATACAACAAGTTAAATATAAAAAATACAACGTTTCGACATAATCCGTCAGTTCATTCACCGATGGTTATTAAAAAGAACTTTTGAATGTAAAGATCACTTCTTCGAAGGTAACTTTCGGTATAACAAGAACGCCTGTTGGTTTAGTTAAGCTGATATGTAAATCTAAATGGAATTTTAGTCGCAATTTATTCACACGGTAAATAATCTTGAATTACACGAAGATTCTGAAAGAACCTTTTTGGAATAGAACATCTATCCGGCAAACATTCTGAGTGATAAAGGTAACTTGCTCTTTATAATGAGTGTATGTACGAGTGTATGTATATATATATATATATATATATATATATATATATATATATATATATATATATATATATATATATATATATATATATATATATATATATATATATACACACATTACCACAGGTGAAAAATAAGAGACTGGGTGTAGGTCCAGACCGGTTTCGACTTTTATTTCAAGCCATTGAGAAGGACTAATGCATAGTATTAGAAGTCTCTTATTTTTCACCTGTGGTGATGTGTGATAAATGAATCACGTACAAATGTGATAATAATCATCACATATATATATATATATATATATATATATATATATATATATATATATATATATATATATATATATATATATATATATATATCTGATAGATAGATAGATAGATAGATAGATAGATAAATAGATAAATAAATAGATAGATAGATAAACTGGAAGACTACCTGTCTTACACAATCTATAAATTATAAAGTATGGTAAAAAAATTATATAAATATAAATATAAATATAAATATATATATATATATATATATATATATGCATATAATATGTATATACACGCATACATACACAACGGTATATGAGCTATCACGAATAAGATTCTAGCACATAACCACAAATAACTCTCACACAATGCCTTTTAAACTGGGACATATAATCCAAAATATCAGATGAAATAAACATAAGAATTTCTCTAAGAAAAGTCCTCATTTTATAACCAAGTCTCATAAAACACTACTTTAAAAACAGTAAGTAATAACGATGGCGAAGGTAATAAGAACATTATAATCATCAAAACTATCATCATTATGCCTGCCTCTCAGAAAAAAAAAAACTCCTGAAACGGGGAAAACCGCCTTTGTTTTCCACTCATACGAGTCTTTGTGCTTAAAAGTTCCCCGAAAGAGACGCAAACAAAAGTTTTGACAACCTGATTGACACACGAAATGTCACTAGTGAGGCGAGGTGGAGTTCTCCAATGAGGGCTGAGGTGTCCGTCACGTAGTCCTCTATGGTAGACAGGATGGGGAAACCCGAGGAAATAACATGTTTGTATTTTCACGTAATTTCCTTTTTGTTATCGATGACTGCCGGTGTGTTCAGGTCAGATCAATAGATGGATTTATAGGGGAACGAGAGAAAATAATTATTCTTTGATTTGTTTTCTTTCACGATAATAAACTCAAAATAATTATCCTTTGATTTGTTCCCATTCACGAAAATAAACTCAAAATAATTATTCTTTGATTTGTTTCCTTTCACGAAAATAAACTCAAAATAATTATTCTTTGATTTGCTTCCTTTCACGAAAATAAACTCAAAATAATTATTCTTTGACTTGTTTCCTTTCCCGAAAATAAACTCAAAATAATTACTCTTCAATTTGTTTCCTTTCAAGAAAATAAACTCAAAATAATTATTCTTTTATTTGTTTCCTTTCACGAAAATAAACTCAAAATAATTATTCTTTGATTTGTTTCCTTTCACGAAAATAAACTAAAAATAATTACTCCTCAATTTGTTTCCTTTCAAGAAAATAAACTCAGATTGATTTTTTGAAGGAGCAGAAATTAAAATAAAAAAAAGGGTTTTTCTATTCCAAGGCAAAAAATTTTTTCGTGTCATCCATCATTTTCATAAGTTGATTTCTTTATTACTCTGTCCCATGCTGAATGAATGAAAATGAACTTTTGTGTATCTGAAAATGTAAGTGAAACTCAGTTGAAATCTAACGATATGATCTTTCATATCTGCTTGATATTAACCTTATTTCTTTTCACTTGGAAATGGAGTCAAACTGACTCAAAGTAGTCCAATTTAAACGATAAACTCACTTCTTTATAGATGTTGGACAGAATTATTTTTCCCTCCTGTAAAACTTCCTCAGTAATGTTGGAAAAATATTATGCATTTTAGTTTTATCAGGTGGAGTCATTTCTATCTTCTGAAAACACGAAGGTTTACGGGACTGGCAGAAGGGCAATTCAAAATTATTTATATTCCGGTGCTATTGCTATATAGTAAAGGTCGCCTCCATATATAATATACACACACATATATATATATGTGTGTGTGTGTATGGGTGTATGTGAGTGTGTGTGTGTGTTTGTTAGTGTGTGCATTTAGGGCACAGTTTCTGTTAGCAATTCTTAATGGATGACGATACACTTGCGTCCACTGTTTTAAGACAACGCTTCTCTAATCTTCTGAATCTACAGTACTCTTATCCTGAAGGCTAAACTACGAAGGAAAAGACAAAAACCATTGTGTGTTCCCATTTTATTCTCCTCTGCAGACAGCTTTTCAGTTCTTCAATCAAGGCCATCACCAGGGATGCAGTTGATCCAAAACGGAACTGCACTCAAATATAAATTTGTCACAGTCATTTATCAGAATCTAAGACAAAATCCCAAAGAACAGGAAAAATTAATGAAAGGAAATTTCAAAGATCAGGATTATTCTTCATGAAGTTTCACAATGAAGGTTCCTCAGCAGTGGTGAGTCTGGTTGTTTGCAGTGGAATTTTCTTCTGCTGGAGGGAAGAACATAGTCTGAAGACATGGACATTTAAAATAGGCTGCTGAAGTGCGATGCTCACCGCATCAGCCACCACAAGGTGCCCACAGCTATATCCTCCCGGTGAACAACTGTTGTGTCTCCAATAAGGTCATTTAGTGTTGGTTTCTTGTCGTACAGCAGCCTATTTTGAATGTCCGGTTCTTCAGATTATGGTCTCCCCTCCAGCAGAAGAAAATTCCTCCATTGCTGAGGAGCCTTGCTTGTGAAACTTCATGAAGAATAATCCTGAACTGTGAAATGTCTTTCTTTGTTCATTTTTCCTTCTCTTTGGGTTTTTAGTTTTATGTAAAAGAAAACTATTGAGACGGCCATTTGTCTGTCCATCCACACTTTTTCTGTCCGCCCTCAGATCTTAAAAACTACTGCGGTTTGTGGGCTGCAAAGTGGTAAGTTGATCATCCACCCTCCAATCATCAAACATTCAAATTGCAGCCCTCTAGCCTCAGTAGTTTTTATTTTATTTAAGGTTAAAGTTAGCCATGATCGTGCGTTTGGCACCGCTATGTGTGCCAACGACACAGGCCACCACCGGGCCATGGCTGAAAGTTTCATAGGCCGCGGCTGAGAGTTTCACACAGTATTATACACTGTACAGAAAACTCGATTGCGCCGAAGAAACTTCGGCGCATTTTTTACTTGTTTGATCTTCGATCAACTTTGTATCTGAGTGCAGTTTCATTCTGGATCAGCTGCAGCCCTGATGATGGCCTTAAGTGAAGAGCTGAAAAGCTGTCGGCAGAGGAGAATCAAATGGAAACATACTACAAAGACTTTTGTCTTTTCTTTGGAGTTTTAGGCTTTGGGAAAAGAAAAGATTCAGAAGATTGGAGAAGTGCTGTTTTAAAATTGTGGATGCTACAGACCGTGATTCTCAAACGTAACGTCCTTGGAGTCGGAATTTACCACTTCGGCTTTTTTGTGAATGAAATACATTATGGCCTGCATTCTTTCGTTCATTATGAAAGCCTATATGCAAAGTTGAAAGAGACTGAACCTCTACTGTTACCGTAATACATTTTTGAGTACTGAAAACGTCTAATACCGGAATATTTCAAAGGAGCAAGAGAGAGAGTGAATATCTTTTAAGACTCTACACATGGCAAATTAAGTGTCACCGAAGAATGATGAAAATAAACAATGAAAAAGAACAATAATAATAATATGCAATATTAAACACGCATCCCTATATTTTCTCTTTGCTAACATCCAGGGGGAAAACTGTGAAAACGATCATGGCTGTAAATGCTTAGCTCACAAAAACAGTAACTACGTATAGGCCTACTTTGGATTATGATCTAAGAGGACAACCAAATGGACGAGCTGCAGGAAAATTTTGGCGTGCCCCAAAACAACAATGGACTTTCAGCAACACCGGCGCTAATACAGACAATGACTGTGATGGTTTACTGATACAGTAAACACCAAAAAAAGCCATTTTAACCGTATAATGTGTAATTCTTGTATTTTTTCAGTATTTTCATGGTTTGTGTATGGGTTGCTCGGATACTCATTGAGTTAACGCTAAAATACTTTTCCATCTGTTTATATGAGACAGACGCTGAGATGAAGAAGAGGCGTTACTGAAACAGGCTATTAACATTTTCTGTTGTCTATATGTTATGCTATATGTACTATAATTGGTAGTGACAGCATGTGTAGTTTGTTTTTTTGTTACAGGTGTCGGAGACAAGATGCATAAGGAAAGAAAAAGAGCTGAGGCAGAAGTGGTGGTTCTTCACCCCCCAAAGAGGGTAGAAACTGTGTCTGTGGATAATACTATGGGTGTGATTTGCCAAGACTCCTCTGAGAGAGAAATGATGAACATTCAGCCAACATCTGCGCCAAACCTCTGTGATGCTATGAATGCTCAGCAAGATCAAACATACTCAAAGCTAAAAAATGAATAAACAATGAGGCATGGATAACAGATAAGTCTCCCGGTGGCATCCGAGGTGTTAGAACTGGTACATCATCTTAAAGAGCTAGAAGCTAGACAGAAAAAAATTATCTGAGAGATAAGTCAGCCGTCACTTTTACAGCCTGCCAACCTTCAAGCAGCGCATCAGCTTTGGAATTACCTACTGCAATGTGGCAATAGGCAGAAATTTAGATCACTCGGCAGTATTGGTCATATCAGAAGTCGGGAGACAACCTATGATGGTTTGGGTGAAGGCATGCTGCCAATCTGGCATTTTGGAAGACAGGTACAATATTCACAGTTGCTTGAATTGTCATACAAAGACGATGCAGTCTACATTCACTTCTAGACACACAGCACAAGTCAAGCACAGTCACGTGTCTTTCACTGACACCGGCCTCTGCCACAGATCCTGGTGTTATGAAAGAGATGACACATCTAGAAAAGACAACTGAAGCCCTAGGACCCTGTACTGAGAAGAGACTGAACGTTAAGTTGCAGATGAAGAAAGTACCTGTCGTATGATCAGTTGGCTTACTGTGCATCATGGGGTCATTTTGCATAGTACCCACTGTTAGGTCACTGATTAATAAACAGTAGCTTTTCGGACCGCAAAACTAATATCGACACCTACTCCACAGCCGAGCTTCATGATTATACATTTCACAGCTGTTTTATCCAAAAGAAAATTTCTTTGTCTGGACAAGAACAACATTTCCTTGCCTAGTCTAAAAAAATTCTTATGTTTTGTCCAGAACAAAATTCCTTTGTCTTGTCCAAAACAATATTATTTGTCTTATCCTAAACAAAATTTTCCGTCAAAAACCTTACCAACGAAGCAATAAACAGAAAAGGCTACTAGTCAGAAGCTACTAATCATACTATAACAAACAACAAGGAATAATTCATACCTCAGACCATGAGTAAGTATGCACGTTAGCATATTAAGTGAAAACGAAAACTTACCAGATAACTCTTCTCATAAGAAGAAACCCTACAAAACCTGATGTTAGTGCTATACCTGGAATGTACCTCGTTACCTTTACCGGAAAGAACAATAACTAGAAAAATGAGGAAACAACTAGTCAGCATTTTCAAATACCAGACATAAACATAAAATCTGATAAAAAAAAAAAACGTTGCATAACAGTTCACGCACAATGTATGCCAGACTCCTCATGAGTGTAAATGACCCTGCTGTTGTATATAATCTCTTGTTTCTGCATGGTGTTTCAGTCGGGAAGGGGAGGTTAGCGTCCAAATTAATCGGCTAGGAATTTCGTTATCAGGAATGGACTTCGAAACAGTGTTTTGCCATAACTTAGTAGGAATGCGTAGATTTATTGGCAATTAACAGAGTAAACGACTAGAAGATTTTTATAACCGAATCATCTTAACCATCAGACGTAATTTGGTGAGATTCAAAAATCGAGTATTAGCTATGAAATCGTTATCTTCCTCCCGCAAGTCTGCAAGTCACCCCTGGAACAACGGGCAGCGAATTTCCGTTTTCTATAAGATACCATTCTCTCATCGCGAAAGCATCTAAGTCGATCATACCTAAGCAATGATTCATTACTAAAACCGCTTTTAACATCACCTACACATGATCAGAATCAAGGCTTCCTTCTTGCAATGGACTGAAGACACGGCGAACAGAAAGATGGCATTCACGCGGAAAATTATTTGTAATTTGGCAAATTACTTTAATTTCTAACAATCAGTAGGTTCTGTTTTGTTTATAAGGCTTACATGATTTTCTTTTTTATATATTGTATATATATACATATATATACTATATTATACATATATATATGAATGTCTTTTCCTGTAATACCATAGTGTAATATGAATATAAAAGGCCCATAAAACACTATTTAAACATTGCAACCATATATTTCGGGCACAGAAGCAAGTGCCCGAAATATATATAACGTCTAAATAGTGTTTTATATATTTATATATATATATATATATATATATATATATATATATATATATATATATATATATATATATATATATATATATATATACTCGTATATAATCACTTAGGCACACGTTACTTTTTTATATTCACAGATTTTAACTGGCTCAAAAGCACTCATCAATCATAATTCCCTTTTGGCGTAAGTTATTCTCAAGTTATATATATATATATATATATATATATATATATATATATATATATATATATATATATATATATATATATATATATATATATATATATATGTGTGTGTGTGTGTGTGTGTGTGTGTGTGTGTGTGTGTGTATAAAAGTACATCATATATACATAGTATTAAAAAACATATATTATCTACATATATACATATGTACATATATATATGCATATATACATACATATATAGATACACATATATGTGTATATATAGTGAGAGAGAGACTATAGGTCACTCAATCATAATTTCAGAGTATTTTGAAAATGTATCTGATTTCATCAGTCGGGCGAAAAAAGAAAAATAACATCTTATGAATATGCGTAGACAAGAAATTGGGGCTAAAAACATCATATTTAATTTCATTTATAAACTTCTAATAATCTGGCGACGAATTTTCTGTACAGAATCAAAATTTTTCTACTGAATTCAACGAGTCTTGACTATTTTGTTACTTTTTAAGAAAATATTCATGGAGGTAACGGGATGAGATAAAGTTTCTCTAGTGACGCTTGATATTTACTGCGAGAGAGAGAGAGAGAGAGAGCGCACGCAAGCGCTTCACTTTATTAACATGGATTCCAAACAGGGTACAAAGCCCTAGCCAAAGATTTCCTATATCTCGAGGCACAAAGCACTTGTCCCAGCCCGCTGTAGTGTCTGAAGGGCAACAATGCATCGCTGCTGCAATTATCAATGTAACGGCAAGCTGCTGATGACAGTTCAGCTGTATAGTAGTAGCTATGAGGTGGCGGAAGGCTTCTGCATACTGAATCATACTGGACGGGAGAATTTAGGTGAGAAGTTCACCAGTGAATTGGTCTTGTATTATTCTGAAACTACTCCTGCCATGAGAAATGCTCCACTGAAATATATACATATGCACACGCACAGTTTTATATATATATATATATATATATATATATATATATATATATATATATATATATATATATGTGTGTGTGTGTGTGTGTGTGTGTGTGTATATATGTACATATATATATACATATATGTGTGTGTACATATATATATATATATATATATATATATATATATATATATATATATATATATATATATATATATATATAAATATATATGCGCTCGTGTGTGTGTCTGCGTGTGCGCGCGCACGCAAGGTAATCTCGTGTCCAAGACAAAGGAGGAGAATGACTAATGAACTCCTGTCTTCGTGGAAACAATAACAACCTTCTGCAATATGAGTGGCTCTTCGAGGCGCCTATCAACTCTCTTCTTCCTTAAGTAATGGAAGTGATCTAAAATACACCAAAGAGAAACTTACAGAACGGATGACGCCGAAGTCTAAAGAATTCACTGATTTTTGACGTGTCTGACATTTAGCCTGTCCCTCAATCAGCCAAGGATCCTTGAATACTGCATGACGTCACGAGAAAACAATGAAAGATGCGAAGAAGAAATAATGATATTCTTCTTCGTTTTTTAATGTATAGATCTGATGACGCGAGAAGCGAGTTCGTTTGTTTTTTTTTTTTTACCTTCGCGGTGCTCAAGACGTTTCGACTTTCATCTTTCCATGTTCATGAAAATTATTGTAAAGAGGCGGAGAAAAATTGTAGCTGTCTTTTCCTTGGCTGCAAAAAATAATTGATTTCTTAATTATTCATTAAAAATCCACAATAGAGTCTTTCAGAAATATGCCTCTTCTCTCACCCTGTTGTTACTCTGCAAGGTTAACAGGCAATTACACGGAAAGTAAATTCCTATCATTTTTTTGTGATATTGCAAACGCTCCTTAGAAACAAAACAAAAGAGGCTCCTTGGTCTGATCAGCAACATTGCAATCACATCACCTCACGATTCTCATTCTCTGCATCTTTAGGCATCCTCACTCCCTTTATTTACCCTCACTATTTCAGTTACTGCGCCATTGAACTATAGGAAAGACCCCGTCTTTCCATTGGCAACCTCTAGTAACTCCCGACAAATTACTGCATCTCACTTTGCTCTGCTCAGTAAGACTCATTCCCACTTCCTACAAAGCTCTAACAGTCCGAAATTTTAAAAAAAATGCGAAATGTAAACAGAAAAAAGCTAGCAACCTATATTTTTATATAACCATATTTTAAAACGTTCATCAGACCAGGCTGGGAAGGAATATCAAGTTCTTTGAAAAGTGTTTCCATTCACTTTTCGCAAATTAAAGGACTTCCAAGTTAAGTAGCATTTCTAAAATAAATTTTAGGATTTGAATTTGATTGAATTTCAGGTACAAAAAACTTGCTTGGTAATTAATTATCACTAGTGATAAACTTAGATTTACGATAATGATCATTATCATTAAAATGATGACGACTACCGTATGGCAATTCGAAAATTATTAAAAAGTCTATCATGCTTCTGATGGCCGCGGCGATCATATGAATTATATGATCACGAAGATGTTGATAAAAAGATGCACTCGTTACAGCATTCAATTTCTGGCCTCCTGAAATACTACAACTTAAAACAATCAAAGACAGGCTTTAGGTTTGCAGACTATTCGAAAAAATGAGAAATGTTCAGACTCAGAACAAAAGTGCTCCACATGCACATTGCAAAAAACCCAGAATCAAGTAACATGGGGGAATAATAGGAGTAATATTTGGAAATGCACCCATCATATGAATAAATGAGACTGCATATCGAAGACATTAACAGAAAGTGATTACACAATGCTGGTCAGTCTTGCCTGAAGTGGGCGGAGCCTGGAGGCGATCTGAAACGATTGCTTGTAGGCAACAGCTCAGTTCCTGGGAAGGCTTCCTGACAAGACCCGACCAAGGCCAAACTCTCCTCCAGTACGGCTGCTTGCCGCTCTCTGTTGGCTGTTAGATTTTTTAGGAGTTTCTATATTTCCTTCTGTTGCTCTCGAAGTAAGACAAAATGAAAAGAGTCTTGTATATGTCAGAAGGTTAAACTGTTTACTGTTACGGCCATGTCTGACTGTGAGTGAAATTACGAGAAAGGGAATTTTAAGATGGGTGTCAGTGGGTCTAACTCATAACGTTATCTATTGGTTAAATACACACACATGTCTGCTTCTGTTCACGAGCTTACCATCCCATTCATTTTCGATAAATAAATATATATATATAAATATATATTGTATATATATACTATATATATATATATATATATATATATATATATATATATATATATATATATATATATATTGCGTGCGTGTGTGCGTGTTGATACAGATACTTATGTATACACAAGTACGTTAAAGCCAAATTAGATATGTATCAACTAAAATCCTGTCTAATCCTTCTTACAGCTGTTCACAAAAAGGAAAAGAAGAATCCACGGTGTGACAAAAAAAAAAAGAAGACAAAGCTTCGAAGAATTTCGCAGGAATTAATGACGCACAAACTGTGGAAGTCGTCGAATTCAAAGAAAGGTAAATAAAGAGGTTGAAGCCTTGAGATGTTGCAGTGTCTATAAGCGTCTGAGAACCACCTTCTTAAGGACAAACCACAAGTCGGATATGATGGGAATTCTTACACTTCTCTCCTGTCTCTTGAGCCTAGGTATGTACTGAAGCAGAGGGAATCCTAGGAAATTAAGTATCTGAACGGATTTTTAAACAGTGTGTGCATTTTTGTGCCCGTGATACTGAATAAATATTAAACATAATTTCATACTTGTTACTGTACAAAGGCGATAGACACATAGATGTATACATGTACAGGTTTCAATGTGTGCTTGACAACAATGCGTTCTCTTCAAAATAATATTACTCCAATTTTTTACAGGAATAATGACGAGCCTTGGGCTGAACATCGCTTTAAAACAGGACGATCAAGTTGCCCTTGAAGGTAGCGGCAATGAAAGCTTTGGGGAGATTTCAGCCGTTGCTCATCTACACGTCAAAAAGGGCGGAAAGGAAGACATTGCACTCTTAAATAATAGGCCTACAATAACAACGGTAGAGAACCCTTTCGGAACACCTATGACTACACCTTACGGGAACCATACTTCCTCTAATCACCCACCTGATAATTCCTTCCAAGCAGTGTCCTTCGCAAGGATTCCAAAGGGTGACGTCCTTTTCGACAGTTGCATCTGTTTGGGAACACGGCCAGTGGACACGAACAGCAGCGTCAGCAGCAAAGATCCGTCAGAACAGGACGAGGAATTGCTTCCTTCTCATCCTAAAGCGAAAGGAAGAAGAAAGAGAGATGCTATTAACGTAGCAGAGGTAAAGTTAGTATTAAATGAGCGCAAAATATTGAGAGAAGGCCTATCCAGTTCACTAGAGGCAATGAAAGGGATACAGTTGATTCACACAAGCACGGGAGGACTTACGCCTGATTTCATCTCAGCAATCACTGAAGCTGTAAAGACAATGCGAATTACCCGACTGCATTTAGTATTTGAAGACGATCCAGGTACATAAATTATCGGATGACATTAATATACACGTTAGCCATCTCTGTCGTCACTGTCAATGGTTTGATATATTTACTCTGGCTCATATCAGCAATGTAATCCTAATTATTTTTTCCCACAGACAGTTCCCTGCTAAACTCCCTTTGGGGCGAGGGCTTGCCCTTTGAAGTTTTCAAGGCCAGCCCCTGGTGGACAAGGATTCAGAACTTGACGTACATAACTCATTCCCAGCATGTTCTTGTGGGCTCCTCAAACTGGATCACTGATATCATGAAAAAGGCACAGATCTTTATAGTCATTATCAAATCTTGGATTATCATTGCTATTATTTTAACGGTAGTAGCAAGATGCAAGTATCTTTAAAAATAGTAGTTGAATGATTTGCTTTAAAGTTTAAGCAAACAATTTTAAAATTGGTACACAAAATAGTGTTTTATTCACACGAAGAATTGTATGTGTTATGCTCTTGCATGGTTTTATTGATAAATCGCAAACATCGTCACGTAAAACATGCCAAAAATGTTGTGAAATAAATCTTTGAATTTCTGGGGAGAGAGAGAGAGAGAGAGAGAGAGAGAGAGAGAGAGAGAGAGAGAGAGAGAGAGATAAAATACACACGTTCCCAGGTGATTAGAGGACCAGATGACAGAATTGATCAAAGTGACTTACTAAAGTATGTCATCCTTGACATACATCGTAAGTTAAACGTGAAGCTCAAAGACCGTAGATTTTATCGATTCAATTCATTTTCATTTCTACTGGTGACAATCGTACAACTAAAATGAAAATTTAGTCTATTTGGAACTCAGTTACTGCAAGCGTTTTTGTATCTTAATTCGGTATAAAATTTACTTTCAATAGTTATCTCACGCATTACTGGTGCTTGAGGTGAATAAACAAAACCATAAAAATGTGTATTTACGTGAAGCTGGATAACAGCATAAACTTTGCAACCATAATTATGCACATAAAACTCGTAAGAGAATAGAAGTTATAAAATATAAATTTCTTTGGGATTCCCAGATTTCACTATCAAAAGAACTATTAAAACATAAATCTACAATACCATAAAAGTTTTAAATTTTCTCAATTTTTGTGTGCATGCTAAATGAATTACAATCATTAGATTCATAATAGGACAATATGAAATGTTTATTCCACAGATAAAAACATGTATTTTAAAAAGTATACTGAAGCTCTAAGCCTTCAAAATTATACAGTATATCAATCTACTAAAAAAAAATTACAGCTGAACATTTCAACGAAAAAGTGTCAAAGATTTAAGGGTTTTTTATGTTTATGATCAATTTGATTTTTCATTTTAGGTAAGAAAGTTGTACATTTCAGCACGCATCAATGCTATGGTGAGCACTGTTAATCGGACACTATTTTATGAGACTGATAATCTATAAACTAGCAAATTTTGGCGTATGAGAAATCGATGTAATATAATAAAACATAATATATAATATATGATATGATATGATATATTATATCTTGACTATTTAGAATTAATGAGCCAGAATTTGAAACTGACAAAACAATCTTTTTTAAGAACACCCGCTGGATCTGGGTCATATCAGAAGTAATGACCCGGGATGCCCAGCCCACAACTTCATCCTCAAGCTTCGCAAAGGTCATGAACCAAGTCACGGAGGGTCTCCGAGAGGGCATAAGAGGGATCCTGATTGGCAGAGAAAACGAAAGGAAAGCGAAAAGGTTCGTGGTAGAATCTGGTGATATTTTCCTTTACACTTATGCTCTAATAGTTTTATCGAGAGAAAATTAAGCATAATCCTACGTGAATGCACCGAGACGGACATATCTGCCCAAATCGAGCTTGGTCACCGGAGGAGGAGATAGAGACAAAGTTAGGTCGATGTTTTATTGCCCACTTTTACTCCATGTTTAGTGTATGTTTAGTTGATTGTATTAGTCATCAGAAAACAAAATCATACCGTTCATATCTCACTGGGTTTACTAAAGCCAAAATTCATAAAATTCTCTTAAATAAGAAAAAAAGGTCCTATTACGCCATGTATTGAACTTCTGAATCAGGTGGCGTATAGAGATTCACAATTGTAGAATTTGTATTTATTACGGATGGAGCAAAGCCAGTGGTCATACAGACTTCAGAGTTAAAACATTAGAGCTGAACTCCTCGGTCTGAACTGGCCGCCATGACCGTAGATGCTCTGAAACAAAGTCAGTTTTGTGTTTCATTCGTGCTGAATGTTCTAATGACCACAATATCATGGGAAGTAACCTGATACCTTCATGGAAGGTGCCGTTTTCACGCTCTCCTTTCATTTTCTCATTTCCGGAAGAAGCTGGATCAAAATCGCTGCCGTCAAAGACTCTGGTGACGGCTCGTGGTTACTGCGCTTAGCAGCTGTGTGGAGAGCCGGGACGCTGGAAACCTTCTATCCGTTTTGGCCTACTCCTCCCTCAACCTCCAAAACAGAACTGTGCGGATCTCCTGCATACAGGTTAGAGTTTTTCAGCTGAAAGCCATGTTACTCGTTCCGGTTCTAGGAATGCGCTGTTACGTATAACGGGGCTAATTTTTTAGCGCGCTCGGATGCCAAGATACTGACAGCTCTATCTAGCATTAGCGCAGCTACAATTCGCCAGCAAACTGAAAACCTTAATACTATGACCATAATACTATGACCGCTGTCTTTATGTGAGTCATAATCTTTATATCAGTCTTGGAGCTAATAAAAAGGCACACACTCTTTAAAAAAAAAAGTCACATTTCAAAGCATATGTGAGGACTTCTTACCTCCTCCTCTCCTGCAGAAACCAACGGTATTCAAATACGTCGACGGAAAGGGCTTCGACAGCGCCGAAGGGTACATCATCGACATACTGCACGTCGTTCAAAAACGGCTGAATTTCACCGAGGTCCTTGTCCCTACGAAAGGATTCGGACTCATGCTAGCAAACGGATCTTACGACGGCATGGTGGGCGCCCTTCAAAGACAGGCAAGTGAGAGTGCTGCAGTGACTGACCAACAGAGTTCAAAGAAAGGTTGTTCCAATGTGATTATAACGTCTCCAGTTGCTCGTTTGATTATGATATTATTATTGAGCTCTACGTCTTTCGTTACTATATATTCATCTGTAATTTTATTCGTTGTGTTAGTCTCTTCATAATCAGGCTCATGCAAAAACCAAAATATTTTTCGTAGTAGTACTAGTAATAATACCAGCAATAGCATTAATAATCATTGTTATAAACAACAGAAAAACATTCGTAATTCTAAATCGAAAAGCAAATAACTTGAAATAAAATTATTATTATAATAATTTTATGCGCAATCACTGACAAAAACACCTGAATTGTGATCTTATGAACGAATAATCCACATTCTTTAATGATTTTTTAGTAAATCGCCTAAATATATAAAAGATACAAATATAGTTTCCCAATCACGTTTTCTTGTGAACTCAGTAGTGAATTTCACTAACATCTCCAACTGGTTACTGTGCGCTTTCCAGAAACAGCATTGGGCAGATCTGAACTCAAGCCTAGCTGCACAGATCTTATTTTAAGTTCATTCATGGTGTTTCTCCCACTGGCAGGAGGCAGACATGGCAGCACTGGATTTCACCCCAAGTCATGACAGAACGTCCGTTGTAGAGTTCAGTAGACCCATCGGGGAAGACATAGTGGTGATCATTTCCAGGGCGCCAACGATCGTGCTCAAACCATTTCTTCTTCTGCAGATTTATTCTCCTCTGGTAATTTATTCTTCGTAGTTGAACGGGAATAAATCATTCCCGGGAGTGTAGATGATAAATCTTAGAGCGCTGCAATTGATATGTCTATTTTGTTCCCGTTTGAGTTCGTTGTATACTGAAAAGATCCTTGTGATTTCATATCTAAACTGGGCGGTTCTTTGTGATGTCACCATCGATACAACCTACTATCCAAAGATGTTGACAAAATATCAGTCTCGAGATATAACGAATAAACCTCTGTCACGTTCCATCACGGGCGTACAATAGTTGATTGTCTGATGAACGTGTTTTCTTACACACACTTTACAGGAAAAAATATTTCCTTGTAACGGATTCATTCACTATAAACCTAAGAGATATCTGGTTTTATGAATCGGATTTATCCGGAAAAATCAATTTTAGTACTTCGCTAATAATTTAAGCCCAAAGAACGGCGGAAATCTTATCGAATCCCCAGAAATTCTATTTCACAGTCACCCAGCTTCCCTTCAAATCTTCTTGACAATCGCGTCAGATAAAATTGTAATAGAATGTGATGAATTATAGGTCCGTTCTCTTATTTCTTCTGAATTGGATTAAAAGAAAACCGGAATGCCTTTATCAAAGAAATGCTCAGAAGTGATGTTAAATTTGTTCTGAGAAACAGACACGTTAAAAAAATACATCTGTACGGTGTTTGCACAGAAGTCTGAAAGCGCTGATATCAGGTTTTAAGTGTTCGTACATGCAGAGGTATCTTGATATATATATATATATATATATATATATATATATATATATATATATATATATATATATATATATATATATATATATATATGTGTGTGTGTGTGTGTGTGTGTGTGTGTGTGTGTGTGTGTGTGTCTGTCTGTCTGTATATACATATAATCATAAAACACACAACCACAGACAAACACATATATATATATGTGTGTGAGTTATATACATATATTTATATATATTTATATGTATATATACACACAAATATGTGTATATATATATGCATACATATACTGATATATATATACATATATATACATATATATATAAAATTATACGTATGCATTAGATAATAATTAATGTCTCAGATATCACTCTTAAAAAAAAACAATAACTGTATACAGTCTTGGGCATGCATCCTTGGGGCAGCCTTGATATCGGGCCTCGCGTTGGAAGTGACGGTCAGGGCCGAAAGATCTTCTAGACCTGGGGTCAAGAGGCGTCCAGAATTGTTCTCCCAACTGACAAAAATGCTGCAAGTCTTCATTAACCAGGGTAAGTGACCCTTCTCTTGTCGGGCCTTTTCATGATGACACTTTGGGAGTAAGAGTCTCTTGGAATGTCATCCTAAAGACTATTTTTCGGTGTTTGTCCTTTTTTCCCCTGGCGATTTCGTTCATCTGTATTCATTGTCTTTTAATAACTGTCTGTTCAGTTATCAGACAGCCCATTTGCGAGTTGACAAAATTCGTCATGTTTATCATAAGTTTATCAATCCACGCACACATCCAAGATGCGTAACATTTGAAATTTTCTCCTACCTTCCATTGCTATGTCAAGAACGTCAATCTTTAGGAGGAAAACTAGGAAAGCATGAACACATCAGCTGATCCTGTTCCCATCGCTCCTATTGAGTGAAACAAATCACGGATGTGGAGGCTCTTTCTCTCTGCCCTCAGTGGTAAGCGCGCAAATATAACCGACCTAAAATGCATTTAAGTTAATTATGACCACTGAGGCATTCAAGGATTCGTTTAATCCACTTGGAACTTGTTTATCATACGTCGCTAAAATCGAAAAATCCTAGACTGCAATGAAACCTTCCTGAGGAAGATCGAAGAAGCGCTATCTTGCCGGCAAAACTTCCACCAACGAAAATAATACCAGTGGCAAAATTGATGTCCAGCATATTCATAATGATAGTGTCATACGAGCTCGAACATATGGTATTTTAATTGTGGCACAAATGCTAGCTGAAGGTTAATTGTACCACCAAGACCAGTGGCGTAACTAAGGGGACCGTGATGGGACAGACACTCTGGCATCCTCTGAGCAGGTCTGGTCTGGCATCATTCTAGATTTTCTAGCGCATTTCGTCTGATCGGAACACTGAACAGCGTTTTATCGACTCTGCTGTTGGACAGCAAATCTGCTGTGTTGTTTTTGTTTTAGCTTTATGAAATCAAATAAATGACTGAGATGTTAAGACTTAAAATGTGCGTTTAATTTTCACCACTTTAGTACTTTTTAGCATTGGAATGGGGCGGCACTTTCAGAGTCCGCCCCGGGCGTCACTGGCCAAGGCACAAAATAGAGAATATTTGACACCGACAGGTTCTTCGAAGTGGCCGGAAGGTTCACCAAGTCGACTCATCGGTGTTGGCGGGATGCTCATGTCTGTCGTCATCATCGCCCTCTATAGTGGTTCCATCACGGCTTTTCTCGCCATTCCGTTCAGGTGGGTGCTTCAGTCTATCTCTGATGAGCGTCAGTTGGAAAACACGTGCAACGAAAATATATGTATATGTGGGCACATGAAATGTTACTCATATTCCCGTGAATACGATAGTCACTCTGCTATTCTGCAGTTATCTTGTAGAACTTCTAACACAATATCTCGTAAAGACTAAGGCGATATGAATTTATTTGTTCTCCTGCCTTCAGATCTGTACCAATAAATTCCATAGAGGACATAATACGAAGCAAGACAAGACCTGCCTTGAGAAGTAAAACGCTTGTGTACGAAACTTTGGTATGTACAATTTACATATAACATATATACATATATATATATATATATATATATATATATATATATATATATATATATATATATATATATATATATATAGATAGATAGATAGATAGATAGAGATAGATAGATACAGTACATATATATATATATATATATATATATATATATATATATATATATATATATATATATATATATATATATATATAGATTTATATATGTATACAGTATATTTTAAGGCCCAAAGAATCATTTAATATCGAATTCACTATATCTTGGGAATAACTTACACCCAAAGGTTATTATAATTCACAAGTACATCTCTGCCCCGGCCAGGATTCTAATCTGGGCCTTGATTCAGATACAACAAACAATCGACTCTTAACTACTTGGCTATCAAAAATAGTGACTTCGCCGAATGATATATGTTTTAATATTTGTGAATAAAAAAAAATAAGAGCGTGTGTGTGACAAAAATGTCGAACACTACAATCTTCCTTTGAACGAAATGACGATCATTTCATTTCATTTTCCGTAATGTATTTGCGAAGACTGCGGAGGGGGGTGCCCTGTACGAGGACCGCCAACGCGTCGGTGTGTTCAGTGACGCCGAAATGACTACCTGGCAGTTTTTCCAGACTGTGGCCGACGGAACGTTTGCCGTCGTGG
Source organism: Macrobrachium rosenbergii (assembly GCF_040412425.1). Classification (NCBI taxonomy): domain Eukaryota; kingdom Metazoa; phylum Arthropoda; class Malacostraca; order Decapoda; family Palaemonidae; genus Macrobrachium; species Macrobrachium rosenbergii. The sequence goes on along the minus strand of NC_089745.1, from coordinate 27,875,061 downwards.
GTAAGTTGGAACTTCCACGCCTTTTTATTAGATATTTTTTTTTTTTTGCATATTAATCAACGGCGCATAAAAATTACGTGGCTGTTTCCCCGGATCTGACGTCACATCGGACAAAGTTCGTCGAACAAAGCTCGATCGTGTGGACGCAGCCTTAGACGCACCACTGTTATACGAGGGTAAGTCAAAAGTTCCAGGAAAAATTCAATATACTCTTTATTTAAAAATTCAAACATCATTTTTATACATATCTACCATCTAACTAAAACACTTTTAAAAGCGCTGTTTCCACCTCTGCAACCCTTCTTTCATAGAAATTTGGGGCCTTTCTATTAAACCATGTTGAAACTGCATGTTTAAAAGCATCCAAAGATTCAAACAAAAGACTCCTCTTAATGTTCCAATGGTTTTGGGAACAGGAAAAAATCTGAAGGAGCAAGAATCAGGACTATAAGGAGGATGTCCCCAGATTTCCACCTCATTTATCATTTCCGTAAACTCCTCTTGCAACCTTGATGAATGTGCTGGAGCGTTATCATGATGGAACAAAATTCTGCGTTGCAACTTTCCTCGATTTTTAGCCAATGCAGTCTTCAGTTTTTGCAAAACACCTTTGTAGTAGTTCCGGTGATTGTTTTTGTCCTTCAAAGAAATCAATCAAAATCACTCCTTTGGAGTCCCAAAACACTGTTGCCATAACCTTCTGGGCAATCTCGCCACTTTGAACTTCACTGGTGCAGCTGAACCTCTTGGTAACCATTGCTTTGATTGAATTTTAATTTCTGGGTCATATTGATGGATCAAACAATCATCTCCAGTAACAATCCGGTCAAAAAACTCTGATTCATTTGATTCAATCTTCGTTAAAACTAAAAAAGTTCAGCTCTTTGATGCAGTTGGTCTTCACGCAACGCTTTTTGGACCCAACGTGCTGAAAGTTTACTCAAACCAAGATTTTCATTTAAAATTGAAAATGCGGAACCATGGGAGATCCCAGTTTCATTAGCTATCATATCGATAGTAATCCGACGATCTTCATCCACTAGATTCTGCACCAAAATGACACAATTCTTTCATTTTTTCCAGTCGATGGTCTTCCCTCTTTGCCGTCTTTGAGGTCCTCCCGACCATCCTTAAATCTTTTATCCAATCATAAACAACTGATTTAGATGGAGAAGAATCTCCATAAACTTGTTGCAAAGCTTCAATAATTTTTCTGGTTTCCAATCAAGCTTGGTCAGGAACTTGATGCTAAACTCTCATCTCAAAACCCGTTATTTTCCATGGGTTCAGAACGATGTTAACTTTTCTGAAGCAGATGTTAACACCACGTTAGCAAGAGGATGACTGAGGTAACAAGTCTATATGGATCACTACATCACAGATAATTGTTTACCAAGTATTTGGGTTTTTCATTCCTGTGACAAATACATCATTCAACAATTTTTTCTGGAACTTTTGACTTACCACTCGTACAGTACAAGGGTTTTTAAAAAAAAAAAAAAAACTATTTTGATTAAAAAACATTTTATGTTGGCAGTGAACCAAAAACACGTTCAGCCGTCTTATTGTCAAGTTCTTTGGCCTAGGCTATGACATCTAGCTTGATTTATGAAATTTAGGCTGTCGAGCCAAGCACTGGGACCCAATGAGCGAATTAAAATTAAATTAAAACGGCACATAGGCACACGTTCTCACTGCAACGCATACACACAATACATACATTTACTCATGTGTCCACATTAAAAAGGTATATCAAAATTCATAGTAAGTTAAATAAAAAAAATTTAATTCGACAAATTCTATAAGGGTTTTCATGCTTTTATTATTTACTTATTTTTATACGTTATTAATTAAACTACAGTTCCTCATGAACAACAAAATCGGAACGACTGAAATAGTAAAAGATTCTGACAAAATTTCTTCCTTTCCAAAAGTTGACAGTCGTTGTTGGTCATACTTTGGACATCACATAACACAAGGTGGAACTGGAAGGAAACCTCTCAGCCGCACTAAAATCTAGTAGTTACAGAGGTTGGAACGCAGGACTGCAGAAAGCGGGAATGGGGGTAAAGGTAAAGTAAAAGGCCAGAAGTGGGTGAAACTGAGGCGAGGGGTCGCTGCGAACAGCGCTCCCTACGAGAGTGACGTCGAGATTCAATTTTATGTTGCCGCAATGTCTTTGCTCCCTCTGCGTCATGTGTTTAAAAACTATGGTAAAAATTGCCAGGGATTAAATTGACAATGTTTTCATTTACGCCTTAATATATTTTACTTGCAAGTCTCGTCTATTAATTTATTCTTACACCATTCCTTTTTTGCACTATACCATATATAAATTTTATTACTCTAGGGTACTTTTTACTTTAATGTCTCTCTATCTCTCTCTCTCATCGTAAACGTTTACTTGTTCATTTCTCATTAGTTTCTTTCTCTTATACCTTTTATTGTAAATTTATACTGTCCGTCTTTCGTGTGCTTGTACAGAAATCGCCATTTTCTTATAAACTTCAACATGAAAATACACTACTTTGATTATAGCCGATAATGGTATTCATTATAATTTAGCTATTGTACGAGTATTATCAATTTTTGCTCATTTATTCGTCTGTTCATCAATGAAGCATTCGTACTGAGGCCGCGTTAGACGAGGGGGGCGTTTCTTGTCGCTTTTTTCAACAGAAAAACAGTGTCCTTTACGCCGGCAAATACGCTAATTGTTATCCGCAGCCATTTTAAAACTGGCAAAAGCAGTACGGTAATACTGCAATTATATTAAAAACACTGTGTTACTGAATTGTGATCTTTGGTTAATCTGTGTGACCTGCAATCGAATACTCAATTATATCTAATCCGGAATAACTGAAATATAATTCTGGAAGACTGAACATTCATTCAAGACCTTGAAAATCTAATATTTGGTTATTGAAGTGTGACCATCACTTTGCCCATCATTATTAATCAAAATATTTCCGGTGACGCATACATGCACACACATGAATCCTCTCTCTAATGACAACTAACTTTCCCTGCCCAGATGTCTACAGTTCAGCCGTGGGAAGAGCTAACCTGTACGAGACCCGGGGTGCAAGGTGCCAGTTCCACCTGGGCAGAGAAGCCGTTCAAACTGACCTCGATGCCTTTGCTTACGTGAAAAATAGTCCCATCATCTGGCAGATCGATTTCACGTGAGTAAGAGACCAGCGGGAAAGAATTGGATGCGATGTTAGAAGTTTTGCTCTGGTGGAAGAAAGGAAGAATTTATTTATTTATATATTATTTATATATATATATATATATATATATATATATATATATATATATATATATATATATATATATATATATATATATATATGGGCGTGTGTATGTGTATAATGGAAAAGTGGTCGGAGATAGAAGAGAAGGTTTAGATTGGAGTAACGATAAAAGTTGACAGACTTAGAACATGCAGACGGTGCTGTTCTGAACCAGCAGGACGCCACCAGATTTGCAAATCTTGATTAACAGCATGCATCATACACCTGGAGAGATGGAACACCAGATAACTCTAAAGGGGCGAAATTACATTAAACAGAGAAAGGATTAATGAGGCCGAGTCCTTCAAATAGTTAGGGAAAAATATATTGTAGAGTTGGAAGTTTCAGATGGGCTCCTGTGAGCACCAGATGAGTTGGAAGACCCAGACTACTTGGATGAGAACTATGAAAAGCAAGGCTAGAGATGAGTGGAGATTTGCGGAAGATGCCTTTGTGTCATGGGGTTGGAAGAGATGATTATGATTATATATATATATATATATATATATATATATATATATGTATATATATATTGGAAGATATATATATATATATATATATATATATATATATATATATATATATATATATATATATATATATATATATATATATATATATATATATACTGTATATATATACATATATGTGTGTATAAATATTATATGGCTATATATATGTTATGTATACATATATATATATATATATATATATATATATATATATATATATATATATATATATAATCATCATAATCATCACTTCCAACCCGCGTGACACAAAGGCCTGAAATTCTACCGCTCATGGCTTTCCTGTGCCTTGTCTTCTGCAAATCTCCACTCATCTCCAGCCTCGCTTCTCATAATTCTCATCCAAGTAGGTTCTGGTGCTCACGGAGTCCATCTGAAATTTCCAACTCTACTATATATATATATATATATATATATATATATATATATATATATATATATATATATATATATATATATATATATGTATTGTATAATATATACATATATTTATATATATATATATATATATATATAAATATATAAGCCTATATTATATATATATATATATATATATATATATATATAATCATCATAATCACTCACTTCCAAAAGCAAGGGCGTTATCCACTGGGCCAGACAAGTCTAAAGTTGGAACCTGAGAGCAACTGAAATTACCTGGGCAAGCTAACTGCTCATGGCTTTTCCCCAACTGTCCCGTCTCAGCAATGACCCAATAGACAACATTTCATTCGATCTTCTGAGTGAATAAGATAGAAATCACGTGATTGTGATTTCTCTTATTCAATTCTCATCCAAGTAGGTTCTGGTTGGGGAAAACTGCTGGTATGCAAGCAGTTAGTCCACCTGAGTTGCTCTCAGGTTCCAACTCTTTAGACTTGTATGGCCCATGGATATATATATACCTATATACCTGGGTATATCCTACGTATCAGAAATTTATGTCTGTTCCACTGATTGTGTGTTGATGATTTCTATTATATTTTTATATATATATATCACTATAAGCCTTTTATTATTATATTATTATTATTATTATTTATATTTTTGGATTATTTTATTATTATTATTATTATTATTTATTATATTATTATTATTATTATTATTATTATCCGGAAGATGAACCCTATACATATGGAACAAGCCAACAGGGCCACTGACTTGAAATTCAAGCTTCCAAAGAACATGGTGTTCATTCGAAAGAAGCAACATGAGGTAATGGAAAACACAGAAAGAGGAGATCGGTTATTAGAAAAACAGATGAATTAACATATCAATAAATAATTAAATAAAAATGTAAGAAAATTATTAAAATACAAGGAGAACTGTATTAGGGTAGAAATGCATTGCATCTTTGCTTGAACTTCTAAACTTTCAATTGCACGACATCCTCAGGGGGCTGTTACAGAGACCCACGGTGCGAGAAACAAAGGACCTCTGGAATTGAGAAGTTCGACAGCGACAGAGAAGTCCTGCTGTTCAGCGAATCTGATTGCTTGCTCTCGGCAGGAAAAGGGGATCAGGGATCAATTGTGCATGTGAAAGATCTCTATGAAAATATCTTATGAAAAATTGACGAACGAGAGCCCATCCGTCGATGGTCCAAGTCACAACTACCAATATTAGGAAACAGAAGCCTGCTACCACGAGACGCTCTATATAAAAGAAATAAATCTGTGGCAGAAGCAGACATCCACACCGGAGGAAAGACAAATGACCTAAAACAAGTTGCACTGATTTTGTCACTGCTGTAAATATATGAGGCCTTACGAACAATAACTTTCGTGCGTCATTTGCTGACACTTTCATTAGATGTTTCTTAAAAGTAAGATGTGAGCAGGGGCGTCATTTCAGATTTTTTTTTTTGGGGGGGCAAAGACGGTTTGGCCAGCGAAGCGAGCCTAATCAGCTGAGTTTTTTTTTTTAACTATTTTATGTGTTTTTGAAGCCACATGAGCAAGGTATTTCAGCAAAAATTAAATACTCCCACTACTATATGTTTTATCTCATCATCACTGGTAGCTACTAGACAGACAAAGATCAAGAAACATAATATTTCTGAGAAATTTTATATTTTTATCATAGCACATTTAAAAAGAAAACATGCTGTTACTTCTTGGGGCTTGGGGGTGAGGAGGCCAAGTTGAGGCTTTTTGGGGGGAGCAACTTGGGTCTTGGGGGTGCAAGTCGAGTCTTGAGGGGGCCAGTTGACCCCAGTTCCCCCCAAATGACGCCCCTGGATGTGAGTCAAAAGTTACACCTAGAATAGTTAAAGCTTCAGACTCATTCAGCAGAGTCCCATTCACCTGAACGGGAGGATGGGGTAGAAAATCTGTGCATGATCTAATCAATAGTGTTTTCGTTTTACTGGAGTTCGGCCTCATACCCCACCGACACCATTCATTGATTCGGTCCATGTCCCAATTGAGGCTGGGGACAGCTTCATTTCTCATAAGTGGAGACTTTACTGCACCCACAAGTGTTGCATCATCGGCATACTATACAATTTTGTTTTCCAGGCCAACAACAATGTCACTTGTATACACCAAAAATAACAGTGGACAAAGGACACTATCCTGTGGAACTCGAGACTTTGATCCAGACGAGAAATAGTTAAACCTAGCAGTAATGAGAATAACCAGGAAGTGTGAATACTATACAGCTAATAAACGTTACCTTTAGATTACACACACACATATATATATATATATAAATATATATATATATATATATATATATATATATATATATATATATATATATATATATATATATATATATATATACACTGTGTATACTGTGTGTATGTAACAGATAGCTCTTACCTCTCTTCCAGAATCCAGTGGCTTCAGTACTTCGGTCTAATTCAGTATATTAAACAAAAATACTACAATGTTCCTTGTGAAGCAGAAATCACTTCAGATGGGCCTAAGCCGCTCTCGATCACTCAGGTAAGATTGTGAGCTCAAAATTATCATATTTATGGAATGAAAATCAATAATCATAATGACACAACAATACATGTAAACTTTCTACAACTGAAATTTTTTTAAAAGTGAAAAAAGTATGTTTGCATAAGGACTGTCAGTTGAATACTTCTCCACTATTAATGAACGATAATTTCGATTCATTCAATAAAAAAAAAGTTAATATTGGTCTAACGGTATTCTTTTCTTTTTCATGCGCTAAAACAGGCCCAAGGAGCGCTGTATGTCTTGGCCTTAGGTTTGCTGCTGGCCCTCGCAGTATTTGTGGTCGAAATGCTCTTGGGAAGGATTGCCTTCCGGTATTCGTCAGGACGTTCAGGTTACCCACGCTGGGGGCCGTGGAGAATTCTCTGGTTACACTCTGAGCCATAGATAATCGCCTAGTTATTCACGTTCAGAACCACGAAATTTCTTGTCAACTTCGCCACGGAGCTGATTTAAATATCAATTTCGGCAGTTTTTCTGAATTATGAAATTCCTCAGTTAATTTATGTTGTCAGAACCATAGAAAATAAATACATTCGTTGAGATATTCGTTCGAATTTCACCTATCATTATTTGAGTGATGATTTGACTACATTATAAAGTTGAAATTTTAACATCGTATCAGCACGGCTCGAATTAAGATTGCATCGGTAATTATTCCGCAACACCATCAAAACAGAAAAGAAAACCATCATTTGTTCTACAAGAGAAAAGGCCCGACAGGCCCATTGTTAAGCAATAGACCTTGAGTCAAACGCATTATCGTTCCTAGCCTAGGTTTCCATTAACGAGTTTGCGGTTGCGTTTGCCTTTGCAGCAAAAATCAGAACATCAAAATGTAGTGTTGTTTCCTTAGGTAAGGTTGCATTTGCGGTAGCGTTTGCATTATGCGTCTGCGATGGGTATCAGTCACTTCATGTAGCGATTGAAAGCGCAACTGCATGGTAATGGACGCCTGTCGACTATGGAGCCACCACATCCCAGCATTTACTTCGTTGACACTACGAATATGACCCGACAATGCCCCCCTACAAGAATGTTGTAATAATGGGACCCCTACAAGAATGCAATAATGGGAATAACACATGGAAAAGCATTTCTAATATAAGGGGATGGAAGGATTTGGATGATATCATTCAGGTGCGTACTATACAAATAAAATGAAGCCGTATAAATCTTAAAGCTCCGGTTATATTTGTTGATTTCTACACCAAAACACGTTCCTTGCGTCTCTTGAGTGTTTGGTTTGAGTGATGACCTAATCTAAAGATATTCCCACTTTATCATGATCTACAAAGTAGCGCTTTTCCAAACATACAGGTACAAGAAACCAACCCATAAATGTAGGATAAGTGTTTTTTCTACTTTGCTTACTAACATAACCTAGGCCCAGTCAAATTTAACCAAGGCTTAATATAGCGTATTCCTACCCTTATATCTAAGCTTACCCACAAGTGATACTCAATTAGCCTACTTAGCTAATGCGCAGTTATTGTTTTCATGGATTGTGTTGTTATACGTACGAAATGAGACACAACTCCCATCAGTAACCCAGCTTCATTTGTTATAACAGTAAGCTAGTTCCATTTGTTACATGCTGTATATAGGCCTACTCTACATATTCTGTCGTTATAATGTAGGTTAAAATAACACGAAAAATGTATAACCAAAAACTCACCTTATTAGACTTCAGTACAGGGCACTAACTCCAAAGTAAACTTACAACCCTCGAAACAACGGACTCGACGTCCCACAACCACAACCTTTCAACCAAATCGCCATGCTCCCCGGTCTCGACAGCCATGCTTTCATCACCTTTACGAAGACCCTCCCAATCCCCAAGACCACTCCCAGCCACGCTTTCCTCACCTTTACAAAGCCCCTTTCAATCCCCAAGACCACAGACTAATACTACCATGACTACAAGATGGGCTACAACAGCCTCTGTATGCAATCACAACTAGTTTAGGCTACATAATGCAAACAGTTTTTAATACACCAGCCTGTAGAATAGACTCACAGGCTTACAGCAACAAATGATGTAGCCGTATACGGAAAACAAAGGTAAAGTAAATCCTTTGTTAACTAGAGTAGTTTATTTCCCTTCAGCTGTAAAGTAAATCCATTATCAACTAGAGCCGTTTATTTCCCTTCAGCTGCAAAAACATTTTGTAATACCGTCATGAAAAAACTAGAGGCAATTTCTTGTATAATAGTTCATGAAATTAATGTCTTAATGCACTGGGAGCTGCCATAGTGACGCCGAGAATGCAACCACAACTGTACTGGACATGCGGAAACAGAGCTGCCCTTTTTTTAGGCCTTATTCAACGCAAAGGCATACTGCAAAGTGCAAACGCACATCGTCAATGTACCTCGCAAATGCATTAATAATAAATATATGGACTAAGATGAAGGAAGTAAAACGAGCAACGGAACATTATGAGAACAGATGTATAAAGCCTAATTACAAAATTGCTAAGACAGGAAATGATAACAATTTTTAAAAAGCTTTTGCTGTTCCGCTTTGCCACGAACGGTACCGGTCATTTAAAAACCTTGTCATTTGTAAAGACCTGTTAATAAGAAACAACCCTTCGAGTGGTGACCAAGACGACAACTTTGTTTGTGTGTGTGTGTGTGTGTGTGTGTAGTATGTTTGTCTATGTATATATATATATATATATATATATATATATATATATATATATATATATATATATATATATATATATTACAAAGTTATTTAGTAGGCCTGATTATCGAATTTGATGTTACGTATGTGATTTTACGAAAACTGCACTATGACAGTTTTATTAACACTAAATAACACTGCTGATGATTTTCAGTCCATCCCCGTAACTTAGTCTACCTGATATAACAAGAAAAATGGTCTTAGGAGATACAGTTCTTTAGTTGTTTGTTCGCAATATATAGCGCTAATATAATTCCATATTCCCAATTTTACATTCCCGACATTCTAGAAAATAAAGTGTCTCGTACGAGAATTTTCCAGATCTTGTAGGAAGAACCTTCGCTCTGAAAGCACTCCGAATGAAGTAAACAATCATCCACCATTGTAGGTGCACGGTTGTTCACTTTAAGAGCGGTCTTCCTCAGTACTGTTACAACGCCTGTGGAAATTACGGTAAAACATCAAGTGATGTTTTGTGGGTAAAATAGGATTTGTTCTGATGGCGAGTGTGTGCGCTCTTTTTTGCTCCGGTTAATTGTAATGTGATGTCACGTACCCTGTCGTCCACGCTAGAAACTGAATTTGCTACCCGCTTTTGACTGAACTAGTATCATCTGATCACGGCTTTTGAAACTATAACACCGATCTGTATTGTCTGGATTCATATAAGTAAGTCAAATATAAGTGATTCCTCTACCTTTAGTCCATACGACGATCGCATTTGAAATGTGTATTAGCAAGTGAATTCATAAATTAACTGAAACCAGGACGTTAGTCCTGGCAGGGCTTGTCAATGCTATCCAGGTCTTCCACAGAAACACTTGACACATTTTTGAAACCAGAGGTTAGGGTTGTTGAGCCTGGGGAAAAAATTCAGGTCGTTTTACGTTAAGAACGAATTATCTTTCTACCCAGATGAATTGAACCAGAGTGGCAATGCCCATGCTACGTAATTAGCTCAGTTGAATTGAAATTTTACCACAAACTTTTCAACCTTAGAAAAGCGCAGTAACTGCCTTATCTCAGTAGGGGGTTGTGCTGTCAATGCACCTCACGTGTTGCACTGTAGGCATTACTAGAGGGGTATTTACAGGTCTCATTTTGTCTCTAACCTCAGCCACATTTTAGCCTATTACGCTACCTCCATTATCGCTTCCTTTCTTTATTCCTTCTGTCCAACTTCTTTCTTTCTCCTATGTGCAGATGTGGGATTTTCTCCCAGTTCCACTTTTAGATAATTACATTTAACCTCCGTTATTTTCTGTACTTTGCTGCCAACCACTCCAACTCATTTTCATTGTTTTCCACGTTGTGAGTCCGAAAGTGCCCCATTGCTTGGCTTGATAGTCTAAATTTCATAAAATCAAATCAGATCACTTAACTTGCTTATGAACTTCCAGACGGCACCCACAACTTAATTAACCCATACGGTAAACCATACAAATTATATAAGGGAGAGTGATGAGTATGCAAGAAAACGCTTCCACAAGGATTGCTAATCTGTTTTCATACAACACAAGGACCTACCGGGTACAATTTTGTCTGGGTTTAAACCAGGTCTCCGGCATGGGACGCACCTCGAAATTCTACATCCACCAGGAATTTTCTTCCCTGTTATCGAGAATAAAATGACCCGTGTAACTATTTGATTTTCCGACTAAGTTATTCCCGTTTTTCCCATACATATTTTGCGGCACTGTAAGTAGCCAGACTCGTTCCAGTAATATTTCTTGATACTGTTCCTGTGGTTGAGAATTGCAGTGAGTTTCAACAGACTTCATAAAAGAATCTGCGCCTTCACCCCCCGTAAATTTCGAGTGACCTAACGCAGTGGAATTGGGTTGCCACCAAGATAATGTTACCAGCCAAAGTGATGGTCAGAATGTGTAATAAGTCGAGACAGGGTGCCCAAAATTTCTTTAAGACTTTCTGCGTTTAATACAGCCAGCGGATGGAGGCAACACAAGAATAACATAGGTGGTCTCAAGTTATTCGAGCCGTGACGCATTTTGAGTGTTGGAACCTTTAAATTTGCCACCCAAGACTACAGTACGATCCCATTTCATATCAGGATAACTTTAACTGTTAAGTCTTTCAAGAGAAATAATTATTAGATCGAGAAAAATTTCCGAGTCTTAAGACAGTATGGTAGTGTGTATTCAATAGGAAGGAGCTTACCGTTTAAAATCTCAGAATGTCTGCGTTATTGTGTATAAGATGAGTTTGAGATCTGGCAGAGCGCTTTCTTTGGACTAGGATCTCATAAAAAAAAAAAAAAAAAGGGAGATATGGGGGGTGCCTGATATGCAGCCTTTGGCTGCTCAGTAGGAAGTCACATGAAACTTTCCCGTAGGGGGGGGGATAGTGCAATTATTGCTCCTCACGCGGCGCATTGTAGGCCTTAATTTAGGTTCTTTGCAGCGTCCCTTCGGCCCCTAGCAGGAACCCCTTGATTGCTCCATTCATATTCTCATTCTTCCATCTCACTTATCACCCTCTCCTAACAGTTGTTTCATAGTGCAGCTGCGAGGTTTTCCTCCTGTTACACCTTTTAAGCTTTTTTACTATTTTCCTTTCAGCTCTGAATGACCTGAAAGGTCCCAGCTCTTTGCCTTTGGCTTAAATCTTATAATTCAATCCAGTCACAAGACATCCCGCTTCTCGAAAAAGACCAGCATATTAATTTCGAAAACTAAACTCGAATGTTTTAAATGTAATTTAAGCGCAGATGGAAGTAGGATATGTGGCCTGACGATTCCTGAGTCTTTATAGTCTCAGATTTCAAAAATATAATTTGTAGTAACTTCCTGACCAAATAATACTAGTAGTGTCATAGGATCGAATTTCTAGAACGAAGCCTAAAGTAAATGTTCAGAATGTATGTTGGAAAATGTAACAGGTTCAAGGTTGTGTTTGCCCTGTTTTGAAAATTTTCTTTTTAAACAGTCAAAAACATCTGCACATTTTTTTACAAATTGGCCTTAAAAGCTAGGTCAGGAGCATTATAGACTAAACACCTTTGAATATGTAAGTTAAGTACACCTTAGTTTTACCAGACCACTGAGCTGATTAACAGCTCTCCTAGGGCTGGCCGAAAAGGATTAGACTTATTTTTGAATATGTAAGAATTCTGTCTTCTGCTATAGTGTAGGAACTCGCCTTTTATATTGAAGTAATAGGTTAACGATTGAAACCCGGGTGGCGTACTGTCGAAGACCCCAGAGTATAGTAAAAATACGTGCCAATTATTTTATCTCCTGGAATTAAAGACATATACGTGTTTCTTTGTATAATGCCTGTTAAATCGTTGCAAATTGATATATATTTGAAAAGTGTCAGAAACCTGTATTCGCATAAATCGTATGACGTAGTACTATTTTTTTCGTGAAAATAATATCCATATTTTCGATGTTTTTTCTGTGGAAAATCATTGCCAACTGATAAGACAAATGGCATCGGTGAATGTTTACTTATTATATAGCTTTTTACATGGGACTTGAGTTAAATTGTTTCATTTCAACATAAGTAATTCAAATGCTATGTAACAGGCAATTTGAAGGTGGGTATTCTACATAGGAAAACATAAGTGAATGCTAACTGCGGCCCGCGTTTGCTGTGAGGCTCCTCTGCCCAGGACCCCAGGCAATCAAAGTGCTGCACTGTCTGGCTTACAAGGCCTCAGGTGAGATGGTCTTCCAGTGGTATATTTTCAATACCTCTCAAAGTTACCGAGGGTGAGACACTGCGCAGCCAAGCAGGGTAAAAACTAATTTTAGGAAGCGGACTAAACTGAAATCTGTTTATTTAGTTTTTAGCATTAAAAACCAGGTAAGAGTTCCTGGTTGGACGAGTCGGTAGAGTTCTCGGCTAGCACTCTGCTAGTCCCGAGTTCGAGTCTCCGGCCAATAAAGAATTAGAGGAATTTATTTCTGGTGATAGAAATTAATTTCTTGGTAGTTGTGACGCCAGATAACCCACAATTAATCAATCAGTCAATCTTGGTATAATGTGGTTCGGATTCCACAGTAAGCTGTAGGTCCCGTTGCTAGGTAATCAATTGGTTCCTAGCCACGTAAAATAAGTCTAATCCTTCGGGCCAGCCCTAGGACAGCTGTTAATCAGCTCAGTGGTCTGGTTAAACTAAGGTCTTTTAAAAACCAGGTAAGAGTTATCGGATTGTTTCCATGGCTTGTCATAAGTGTTTCATTACATATGTCGTAACTGCTCATAATTTGTCTCACTGAATTCAGAATTTAAAAATAACGTATTTTAACCGACCATGATTGTCGGATCCATTCACCCATGCGTATGTTTGTATACGGTGATATATTTTAGGTCTGCTAAGCTGCTACTAACCAAGTTAATACAAAATCTGGTGGTGTGGAATTACCTTGCCGCCTAAGATTTTAAGGCCCTTTGGTTTGGTTCAAAGGAAAAGAAGACCCCTTTCCCTTATCCAAGCAAAGAATTTTGTCTCGTTGTATCCCAACAATTTTCTTTCTCTCCAGCATCACAATGGCTGCAGCAGTCGCCAAAGAATCCTTGAGGAGGACCCCAAAATTGCTCAGAAAGCAGGCTGCAGACAGGTTCGCTTTACACATCATCAAGAAAGCTCTGCCGTGCATCGAGGTTGGACTAGACCGGGATATGGAAGACCAGGACTATCGTTATAAAATTCATATGCTAGTAAGGCTGATTTCTTGACTGGAACCTTGAAGACATGTTAGCGAGTCATTTCAGCTTTTGATATGCTGGTCTTTTAAGTAATATTGTTCATGTAGCTGCTGTAAGTAGAGGTAGTATCTTTATACAAAGATGGCCTTTCTTGCTGTTAGGTAATGACATTCTGCATTGTTCAAAGCAGTCAACATGGCCAACAGGTTCAATTCTTACATAGTACTAGTTTGCTATTGTGCCTAAGCTCTACAATTTATGTGATTACCTTTCTCTGAACACATTGTGATCTATGATTGTTGTAGACTGGAATCATTCGAGCATGTTTCTTACAGTAGTTTGTTTTCAGCTGTTAATTCTATTATAATTCGTAATAACCCTTGCTTCGGTCAGTTTTTACTAGGTTACTGTCTACGTGTTTAACTTATGTGCACTGGTAATCATTACCCGTTTATTAAGTTTTCCTTACTCAAGAGTTCAGCCTTATAATTCTTATAAACAGCGCAAACACAGAAAAATTTAAGTTTATTTCTCCTAAGGGTCTGTTGAGATTGTTTCTCGAGACCTCCCGACTCTGTTAAGATATCTTGAGATTTAGTGTTGAGAGACCATGTCTTAGTTAAGATGTTTAGAAGCACTTGTTTCATGAGCTTTTTTCAGAGTGCGTAGTTTTTTCCGTCGTTTTCATTCTTTTTCAGAGTCTGCTCAGGCAAATGAAGGACTGGTACTGGCAAGAAGCAGATTTCCTGGGCCATATAAGATCAAACAACAGGCTGAGCATCTCTAACTCACTCATGGATGTTCTGGACTGGAAGAAGACCTACAGGCGGATTCCGATCGTGCTCAGGTTCATCATACAACTGTTGTTCTGCTGTGAAGTGGGCACTGTCGACAGGTGGCAAGAGATGGTAAGTCTTGATATCGAAGTAGGTTTTTCGTTTTCTATTCGTATGCAGTGCGGGATTTGGACTGACATCGGTTTGTTGTTCACTTTGCTGGAATGTGTTAAACTGAGTAGAGCTTTTAGAAGGTTAGTATGGAAAAGTTCTGTATTATTCTTCTTGGAGAGCAGTTTGAATAACGAACGGAATTTTATTTGGCTGGGGAACTAGCAAGGGAAGTGGCATTTTTCGTCAGTTGGAAAAAATTGTTTCAAGAGGTAATTGTTTTGATGCAGCTGTTCTGTTAACGACAAATGGGACTTAGACTTATTAGCACTTAGGACTTAGAGTTAATAAACTGTGAAGGGCACAGCTGTAAAGGTAACATATGCAGTTCAGGTAAAGCAAATCTATGTAGGTCAAAATGAAAACTGTCCCTGTAGGAGGCAGCGCTGTCAGTGTAGCTCATGTGCGCTGTATGCATTACTAAAGGGCATTTGCAACGTCCTTCGGCCCGTAGTATTCGCTTTCAGCCTTTTAATTTACCTCCATCCCCGCATGCTTTAGTACATCTTGCTGTCCAACCTCTCTTATCCAAGAATTCTTAGTGCAACTGTGGGGCTTTCTCCCAGTTTTACTTTTAGATCATTGTACGTCATCTGCTTAATTTTCTGGATTTTTCTGTCACTCTTCAACCACTCCAACTCCCAGTCTTCACTGTCTTAAGCACTGAATGACCAAAAGTGTCCCGTGTCTGGATTAACAGCCTAAATTTCATAAAATCTGTAAAAACTGTACGGGTGGATGTCAGAGGTTCCCAGTTGTACAGGGATATGTCTAAGGAAACCTGCAGCTGTACAAGAGCATGCAAGGCATGAGGCCTGCAGTTGTGGGCGTCCAAGGCTTAGTCCTGCATCTGTACGGGGCATGTAAAACAAGGCCTGCAGCTGGAGCTGGACAGGGTCGGGTATGACTTAAGGCCTACAGCTGCATAGGGAAGTTCCATAGCTGCACAGGGATGTGTATGACAAAGGCCTACAGCTTCACAGGGATGTTTGACAAAGACCTACAGATGCGATACCGCAGGGTGGCGTTAGTGCCATTACTGGAGGTTCTTTGCAGCTTTCCTTCGGCCCTTAGCAGCAGCCCTATTCATTCTTATTGCTGGTTCCGTTCATATTATCTTTCCTCCGTCTTCCATTTCGACCCTCGCATAACAATTGTTTCATAGTGCAACTGTGAGGTCTGCCTCCAGTTACACCTGTAAACCCTTTATTCTCAATTTCCGTTTCATCGTTGAGTGACCTCATAGATCCCAGCGCTTGGCTGTTGGCCAAAATTTTATATCCCAATTCCAATACAGCTGCACTAGGAATGCCAACAACCGCATGGGGAAATGTATGGTTAAGGCCCCTAGCTGTGCAGGAGCATAAGTTAAGGTCCCTGTATATACTGTACAACAAGGTGAAGCCTAAGGTGTACAGTAATAGTCTTCAGCATACAGGTGAGAAAAAGAATGTATAATAAAGCTGAATAGCTTTTAAGGGTAGCATTTATAATGAAATCGCAGAACTATGTAGAGGCGTATACAGTTTTCAGAACTAGATGAGGTATGTTTTAAGGAAGCTCAGAGCTAAACAGGGGCCTGTTCAATTTGTTGCTAAACTAGAAGGATGGGATAGGAGGGTTTTGACAGGTTGATTAAATCGTATAATTGAAGTGTCTTGTTCATCATTAAACTAGCAAACTATGAGTTATTTTGGAGTCAATGTTGGTACATAATCCTAATTCTTAATCAATTTTTTTTTCAGGTCATTCAGTTCAGGGATTGCCAGGCAGTCCATATTTTACTGAGGGCAATGGGAAAGCTCTACTTCACCAAATTCAGTGATACAAGCTTGAAGTTAATGGACCCCTCATTACTGGCACTGATATTTGACCTGGCTTCGGAACTTACGACGATTCACCTTCAGTGCAACCTAAACATCCCCGTTCTCGAAGCCATAAAGCACAGGAGGCACAGTCTGGACACCCTGATGATAGACGTGGAAGGGATGTACATCAGCAGCTTCACGTCGCTGGAAAGCCCACTTTACAGGTTGTTCTTCAGAAACAAGAATAAAGAGGACGTGACGGAATGTTTGAATAATAGCGAAGATGTCCCTAGGACATTCGGAAACTTGAGAGAAATAGGTTTCAGATTCGATATCTGTCCTCGGCAGGTGTTGCAGTTGGTATTTTGTCTTCATCATTACTATCCCAGGGTAAAGGTCAAACTTACTTCTTTAGTGTCATTACCATATGACTCCATGCAGAAGAAAAGACCTTTCATTTCTCCTTCTCTCATGGTAGTCAAAGCCGACGACAGTAAGAAAGTGTACTCATATTGTAAAGAAGAATATTGCGCAGAATTTTCTGGTGAGTATAACAATTCGTTTGTTTGTTCTGCTGAGGTATACAACCTTAGCTTAACCTTTAGTGAAGCACTGGCCGAAATTCGAAAAGGGATGATGTCTTCCCCTCAAGTCACCTCGGTTAATTATATGTACCACGAAAGAATTTTGATGTTCATCTCGCCGACGTTAACTGATTTGGCAGAAACGTTGACAGAACTGCATGTTTACGGACTCATAGAAACAACCGAGGACAAACACACATTTTCTCAAGGCCTCGGCAGATGCAAGAACTTGAGGGAACTGACCCTTATGATGAAGTTGACGACTAGTCCGGAGATGAAATTGACAGAGATGCCGAAATTAAGGTTCCTTTCGGTCACCTTTGCAAAGTTCTCGCCTTTGAGCTTGTTCGGAGTAGCGCCAGACCTTTGGATCCCTGTTGATGAGTTTATTGAAAAGTTCTTGTTAATTATGGTAGAAGCAGCAACTTCCCTGGAAGTTCTTCACATCCCAGGAAAGAACAATCTTTCGATATTAGCCGAAACAGAGTGTTTTCAGAACCTGAAGACCCTTAGTATTGCTGAAGGGACACTAGAGAACCTTAGGCGTAGCTTAAGAAAGTTGCCGTCCCTGTCCACAGTTGTGGTAGGGTCTGAATTTGGCTACAAGAAGTACTTGATCCTAAAGAAGCAATACAAGTGTACAGATCTTAAAGTGATTTACAAAAAAGAGAGGCTAGTTACTCCGTATACCTGATGGATGTTATTGTTTGTGGATTCAAGTTAGACGTTATGGCTTAGTAGAATATATTACTAAGCAAAATCCTCTTCTTGTGCAAGTGTGTGCAGTAATAAGTTTCACTGTAAAAATTCTTGTGAAATTTTAACATTTTATCACAGGGCAGTCCACTGACACGGAATCCCTATTGTTAATAAGATTGTATATTGCATTCTATGTATATTTTGTTAGGAAACGACCAAATCGGGCGATGTCAGTTGTCGACTAAGTTTCACCTCTCATGCAGATTCCTGAAGATATGTCAGGGAATTGCTATTTTAGTTTCTTGCAATGTCGAGAACAATTTTAAATACCAAATTTTTTTTACCAGAGTTAGTGTGAGTGGAACGAAAAAAATCCTCCGAAGAGTTTTTGAAGTAAAATCTTAAAGGAAAGTGGTAAAATTAGTGTCTGATATACTGATGATTTTTTTTTTTTTTTAGTGATTTGGGGTTATGTCAGCTGATAAGGATTAGCTTATTGACAGTTTATGTATTATTGTAAAGTTCACTGGAGTACCCTTTCCCTCGTTCTTCCTTGCAACAGATGTTTCAAAGCTTGATTTTAGAACTAAGATTCAGACATATTTTTCGAAAATGTTGAAATTAGTCATTTTACCCGTCTCTACATATTGGCGTTTATTTTATGTTAATTTACTTGTTTCAAGTAATCGATTCCTAACGTAGAATGTGAGATGAATGAATGTCTGTTCATTTTTTACCAAAAATAATTTTGCCTGAAATGTATGTTACGGGTCTTAACTGTAGAGGATAAACTAGATTTATCCATGTTTACTTTAGTCGATGCATTTTTACTGAACAGCTATGTGTGTGAATCATGTTGCATTATATTAGATTTTTTCATTCAAATTTCCGTATTTGGGTCATTTTATACAATTGTGCAATGCCTGATTTTAAGTATATTTTGTAGATGAATTATGAGGCGATGTTTATGTGGATTCTGCCTTATTTTACACATTTCTGTAGATTAACCTTTATAATTTTTCAGATCAAATGTCATATTTTATAAGGCGACGTTTATATGCCGGTAACTTTACACGAACATAACGGGGCATTGCACAGTACAGAAAATAGGTGTTTATTTCCAAAGATAGTCTGTGACCTGAAAATATATTTTACGAAAGTATGTTGAGCAATTTATTCAGCCAGATATACAGCGTGATAGACTTATGGGTGTATACTCTTCCTACGAAGACACTTGTGGTTGTATACTTTTCCTACGAAGAACTATAAGTTTAGAGATGTGGAGAAGTGAGGAGATTGAGAATATCGTTGCCACTTAAGGTGACACTCTAATCAGGTATGTACTGTACTGTGGTTGTTACGAATGGAAGAAAAGAGATTTCATAGAAATATTAAAAAAAAGCAAGGAAGCAAACTCTGCAGTTGATCCGATGCCATTAACTGAACTGGTTGGAGGGGGAAAATATTTCATGCCTTACCGATATATCGGTGAAATTTATAAATGCTAGTATCATGAGTGCAAGTTCCCTGCATCTGAGAAAGTGGGTATTGTTAAAGCGGTTCTGAAAGGTACGTTTGACTATCAGAATCTGGCGTTTATGTCCAAAATACTAGAATGTCATTCTAAAGCATTAGTCATCTGAAAAGTGTAAATGTTTTTCCAGGTAGTCACTTTATATATAATTATACTCTACGGAACTGCTGCATGCTCTGATCTAAATATTTATTAGAAATGATGGATGAAGGCAAATGAGGTATTTTGGTCTCACTCGATCCCATTGCTGTTGTACTTAAACTACTAAACGATTTGCAGCCCTCTGAACTACTGAAGAAGCATTAGAATAATTAAAAGACTGTGCATTAAAATACTGTGTATATATTGAGAACTCATACTCATCTCATGGACCACTAAAACTCATGGACCACTAAAAATTGGAGTACCACAAAGAAGTGTGTTATGTCCAATCTTATTTTGCATTTATACGATAGGACTGTCAAAAATATTACAGGGTCCTGGGGGTAAAGTTCAAGCTATTGGCGGATGAAACTCAAATTCATTTTTACACAAAGATCATTAGTGATAAAAATGAAAAACTAAAAGACGTTCTTACTAGCGTTAAGGAATGGGTGACAATTTAAGCAGTTGAAATCAAATTAAAACAAAACTGAATTTATCTTGGGGGAAGGAAACAGCTTAAGAAACCTTGGTGATTTTCGATTAAATATACGTGGTAATGCAGTTCTAATGACTAACAAAGTACGTGACTTAAACTTACTGTTGGAGCGCAGTTTGGCTCTAAGTGCTCAGATAAAGACTGTAAAGATTACTGGCCATCATCATGGAAATATTACGTTTGTTAAAAATATCTTTAGTTCTGTAAACAAAAATTGTAATTAATGGTGTCACAAATAGGGTGAACCATTGCATTTCTATCATAGTTTGCCTAAAGTACACTCGGAAACCACAATCTCCGACCCACCTAGGTCGTGCTCAGAGTTTATGAGGGGGGGCCTTTCTGGACATATTCTACCCTTCACCCGACGCCCCCCCCCCCGCCCCTTCCTAACTACAACCCGGCAGTTTCGGCATTTTTTCTTAGTTTCGATATTATACAGGTTGTAGAATTCAACACAGTGTTGTCTATATAATCATACCATGACTGCTTTGCATTATACGCAGCAAAATCATTAAAAAAAACACCCAAAGCAAAATCCGGAGGAGTTCAACAAGTGTTCGAGTGTGTTTCAATCCGTGATAGTTGGCGTTGCCCGCCGTCCAGAAAGGCCCCGCTCATAAACTCGGAGCACTACCTAGGTGGGTCGGAGATTGTGGTTTCCGAGTGTTCAACCTAGAAATTAAAGACTTCCCAGTTTTCTGTTATGGCAGTGAGGATTTGACAGTTAGTATGGAGTACGCCGTATAGATTTTAGAATGTCTGCATTATTATTGTGTGTGATGAATAAGTTTGCGGGTCTTCAGAAACTGTAAACAGCCCATTTAAAAATATAGGGAAAACGCGTGAACTGCAAGCAGGTTTCACTCAGCAAAGAAGAGGGTACACACTAGAATGCGGTACACAAGAATATATCGACCCCATATGTTTGTAGTATCTATAGATTTCCGGAAACCTTTTGACTCCATGGATAGAAGGAAACTTACTGAAGTCATGATGAAATGCAGATTAAATGCAAAGGGTTTAAATGCACTTACAAAGATAAATACAAATGATACAACACCGCTGTCTCAATAATTTAGGACGGGGGCATAAAGCAGGGGTGTAATGGATCAACTTATCAGTAACTGACCTGATCGCTGAAAATTTCCAAGGTACAATTGTAGTATTTAGGAATTAGATTTTGAGAATCTTGGCATTGTTCTTTGTGGATGCTGTACTGATTATAGAAAAGCCATAAAAACTCTAGTAAAAACAGTTAGTGAATGTCGCCTAAAAATAATCTAAGAAGAAAGCAGTAGATTAGTATTCAATGACTATTACAGTTTAGACGACGTAGAAGACATACAGTAAACTAAAGGAGTAATAATACCATTTAAAAAAAACCATAGAATATCTAGGTATTACACTCAATAACACGAAAGCTTGCTCAAGCGAACAACTGAAAAGGGCCTGGGTCAAGGCAACACGGATGGTAAACATAGCTAACTCAGTCATAAGTAAAAGTTGTGGCGGGGTGATGATAAAGAGCCTGTATTGTAAGGGACCAACAACGTTAGTGTCCATGTATGCCATGGGAGTAATGAAGCTCAGAAAAAAAAATTAGTAGAAAAAAATAGGTAATAATGTTTACGGAACTACTAAAAACACCAGGGCACACAGCAAGTTGCACTTTAAAACTGGAAGTAAAGGTCACTTAGGAACACGAAGAGCAAACTGTTTTAACGAAAGCATACTGTCAAGAGTAACGGAAAAAGGCTCCTACATGAAATAACCTTAGACAAGAACAAAAATAAGAAAGTACCTTGCCTTTTGCAAAATTAAGAGTATATTAATGAGTTTAAATTAAATTTCAGAAAAAATTGATTAAATGAAAGCAAATAAAAAATCAGATTAGAACAAAAACGCATGGGAAAGAAAAATAAATGATAAGTCAGCATTGAAAACCTATAGGAAATTTAAGAGAGACTCGGCATGATAACATCGAGAAACTATGCTGATTAACAGAGCTAGGTTGGAAACTACAGCTAAATAACCGGCAAAGACTAAAAGGAAAGAGAGTAAATGTTTATATTGCGAAGAAGTATTAAAAATCTAAAGCATCGCTTACTTGACTGCTCAGCGTATACAACAATATTATGGATAAATATGGATTCGTGCAACAGCCAGATCAAAGGAAGATAAAAAAGGAACTAACGGCATTGTTTTACTATCTATAGATTTGTCTAAAGAGGATATTGAAAATATCATCTTTAGAAAAATCTAGAGTTTATTAAATAAAGCTTTATCAAAAACGTATGGTAGCACAGAAAAAAAATATACTTAAGCACAACCACAGTAAAATAGAACGAGCAGAGGGAGCAGATACAAAGACTTGTACGTCGTGCTCCCCTCCCACCACTACTACTACTAATAACATGGTGCAATATTTATTAGTTTTGGCGCCTAATTTTGTTTACGTGTAAATAGATCAGTTTGTTCTTTAAAAGTGATGAACTTTAAATAGTAAGATTATCAGAGTTATTGTTCGCATATCGGGGGAAATTGGTTCATAGGCTAAATAGCCCATTTCTATACCTGGTATGCACAGTCAAGTGATTCGAATTTCGGTGCCAAGTTCCAGTACTAAGCCATCCATCGTAGGCCCAAACATGTTTAGAATTTAGAACATTCCTTATGGTGACTTTGACCCACCTCTAGTTCCTATAGGTATGTTAACATTTCGTCTTCAGTTTTTACTTTCGCTCAATTTTAGTTATGTGTTACCAATCGCAACATTCCCCCCCCCTCCATCGCCTTTATTTCCAGTCGCGATCAGTACGTGTCCAGTAACTATCCTGGAGTTATTGTGATGACAGTCAACGTTGATTGACTCATTGATTAAGTTAACTGTATTATTATGTTACAACAACAACAAAAAATCAAAATGAACTATATTTTGATATAAACCCATATTGTGTCGGGCCTTAAAATTATTAACTTCCTATTTATCTCCTGTGATTCAGTGTATCCTACCTCAGTGGTTAAGCAAGATTAAGGAAAGTTTGTGGAACATTCTCAGTTGATTGTTATGCCAGGCCCAAGGACTTGCTACTCTAGGTTAGGCTAGGGTATGCTGGGGTAAAACTGAAGACTTATAGTCTACCGTAGCCGGAATATTAATTGCCGTTTATTTATGTTTTTGCTTATGTTTATATGATTTGTATATGTTTATGATACTTACCCTTTTTTGTTTATGTGTCTATTTTCATCCCCAATGGTTGGTTTTAGTCGAGGTGCAGTAGTAATCTTCAGTTTTACCAGTTTTATTTTCAAGCAAAATTCCTCTGAACTCTTTCTGTAATCTGGGGTGTTTATTCAACATAGGCTGTTTGCTGTATTAATTTGAGAACTTTCAGCTGTGGGTAGACCACTAAACATCCATAGCCAGAGACGTAGATGTAGAGATTAACCTCTTGTATGATTCCTCAACAGGGGACAGGAACCCAGCGCTCTGGTGTCTGATGGTGAGGGCCGAGGTGCTTAATCCCCTAACATTATTGGTTATGCTTACTCTTGTTAATTCTTAATAGGTGACATTAGGCCTATCCCTGGGCATTTTACTGATCCCTGTGGTGCTCACATGCTTGTATCAGCCTGGATATCCAACCACATTATTTTATTAGGTTTAGGCTAAAGCAGGCTAGGCCTAGTTTAGTAAGCTCACGTAGGCATAGTCTTATTTCTAGATTAGCCTATGGTGTGTGTAAAAGTTTTGAAGGTAGCCTATACATAAGTAAAATTAGAGCAAGATAAAAATAGTCATATTTATGGTTAGACTTGATAGGAAATGACAACAGACAATAGACAGGCAGAGGGAGCTTTGTAGTTGGGGCCCAAAGGACTCATAAAGAACCATTAACCAATTGCTGTATACAATGTAGGTTATGTTGCACATGCAAGGTTGACAGCTTTTTATGATGCCTAGGCTAAAGACAGTTTCTCATATTGCCACATTTGCATGTTATGATCAGCCCTCAGTAGAGCTAGCTAGAGCTTGGGGCCATAAGGTAATAGCAGTTTGAGGTGTATTTTGTCAGACAGCCAAATAACTCTATACTGTAAACAAGAGTTTCGGTACACTTTAATTTAGCATTGCATAAGTTGAACAATTTTCCTGCTTAGCCAGTCATCAATAACCATCGAAATAAAGGTTTTCCAGACTTAGGGTATGTGATATTACCAATATTTTAGGCAGGAGTCAGCAACCTCCTGCCTGCAGGCCATATCTGGCCCGAGAGGGATTTCAGTCCAGTCTGCCAGCTTAACACCTGGACATTAATTATCTAACAGTTGTTAACTTGTTTAACCCAAGAGATGCTAGGGGATGCCACTTAAGGACGACAGCAGTATTATGCATTTGCAACTTCAGTAATGGAACCAATATTTTCTTGCTCATTTTTTAACTTATCACCTAATGTTATACATAGTTGTAATTGCTTTGTGTCGCAGATTAATAATCAAAAATAAAATATAAGATACTTTTAAAAACTTATATTTAAAAAGAATATTTTTTGGAAAGAAAACATTATTTCAAAAGCCACTATTTAGTTTTGGAATGCTTCGTGCAGTATTTTCTGAGACTTTCAAATTTTTTCATGACAGTATTACTCCCTAGCTATTCAAGAAACACCTATAAAAGTACAAAAAATATACAATAGTTATTAATTGGTTGAATGGGTGTATATGTGTGTGCATGTTAACTATCCTATGCACACTAACTTTAAAACCAATATTACTGTCGTCACTGTCATTGTGATTATCTATCTCGATATCACTATTTGAAGAAAATGAATAAGCATCACCATCAAAAGCCATTATCTCCAAAATTCACAAAATAAACAAAAATTTATAAAAGTCTTTGACCGTTGCTTAACTTCAGGATACAAAAGCCTCCCTGGTCCCGCCCCCCAGGCTGACGGAAGGTTTACAGTTTTGCTATTTTTATACTGATGATTAAGAGAAATCTGGCATCTTTTATTTTCACGAGTGAGCTGAATGGCTGGCGAGACTGTTGATGCCACTCAAACAGAGCTAAGGGGAGGGACTAAATTTACCGCGATATTTGAAAATAAAGAGTCTATAATATCGACGTCGTCCTTACACAGCATATAAAGCATCGATTTTAGCAACACACCGCACCTTGTGGGTTAAGGAATTAAGCAATCCTTATAGTACATTTGATATCATGACCCCCCCTCCAACACACTGCATAGCTATCTGGCACACTCTTTCCATTAGGTTGCTGACCCCTTAGTTTAGATCTATATTGCTTGACTCTTCAGTTAGGTATTACATGACCTTTAACAGCCTTTTCCTAAAGTAAATATGGTAATGCAAGTATTATCTTGATAGGTCTAATGATCTTTTGTTCTTGTGGAAATACAGACCATTGCCTTTTACATATGGGTATCCTTCACTGTGAACTGCAGACAATTGCTAAACTTGGCAACAAGAAAGTTAACTGGTGTTTAGCCTTCTTGGAATGAGTTGGGGAATATCCCTTGCCTTTCATCTACAAATGTTTTTTCTTTTGCTGTTGTCATGTGGAGATGTCTTGCTGCACTCCTGACTGCTGTGTTGAACTTAGGGGTTTGTTTGAGTTTTTGAGGAATAGTGTCATATTGAGAGTTTTGAAAGATGTTAGCAAGTGTACTGAAACTCCATCCCCTCCTTATCCCTTTTTTTTTTTTATGAGCAGTTTTACCATTTTATGTAGCCCTGAAGTGTTAGCCTACCTCTTTTTCCTCACTGCCAAGCACCCCTCTCAGTGCTCCTGTTGCAGGGGATAATGTACTGCTATTTTGTAGTTTTTAATATAGGAGGTAACCTTGAAATGTTAGACTACCATTTCCTCCTGACTGCTGAATGTAGTACTCCTTCCTCTGGTGTACCCCCTGTGGGGAAAGAGGTTGGTATTGTAGAAGGCAGAGACCATACACCTACCCTTAATACATGGAGATTGGCCCCTATTTGGAAGAGATAGTGAAACATATAAGACAGTGAATTAAATAGCCTACTGGCAGATCACTACATTAAAACAGAAACAATCTGGCATGATAGCTAAGGAGAAAGCATGACCATGTTTACAGGTAGATTCCAAATGCTTTTTATTAAACTGTGCATGTCTACCATAACTCACAGCCAGAAAGCTGCAGAAGTGGTTCAAAGCTAAATATCCATTATCTTTTTATAATTACCAACAAAGCAATATATATAATTATTGTTGATAGTTTGATGGTCAAATATGCATACCTTATTATTAATTGCCTGCAATCTAGTGATTGTGAATCAATATTTCTTGTTTGTTTTCCTTTCTGTGTTGTAGTTGCATGTGTTAAATATATACAGTGGCATACAGGCAAATCACAAACTTTAGCATAAATGTCATTTCCCAACTGGGCAGTTTTCTTTCTTTTCCTTTCTATTTTTTGTCTTAAAATGACATCCTGTCTTCAGCCAGCAAACATTCAAGTAAAACTAGGTTCCGTCACTAGAAGAGAAGTTATCCATATTTCAAGTCCATCCATCTGTTTTTACTTGGAGGTGCCCTATCAGTCGTCTTTTGGTCTGTCTTTAATAATGTATTCTTTCCATTCATAGCCATTTGCTTATTTCTTCCTTCTTTAATCTATGTTCCACTTGTAGGCAAGTGTGTTTGGCACGAAAACAGTGTCTCAAAGTCATGCCAGTGATGAGAATGGGAAATTTAGAAGTAATGTAAGTAAAGTATTGTATATAATGGAAATAGGCTAAGCTTACCTTGTCTTTCAAAATGCAGTTGCCTTTGTTTTAGCTTATAATTATGCATGTTTGTTAGAAAACATTGAAATTGCTGTGACTGAAGTAGTAATTGAGTACAGTCAGTTCACTAATAATGCTAGTAATGTGGGGAAAGTGGTGTTAGGTGACCACCTCTCCAGAATCATATTACTGTACAATTATCATAGGAAGCATATGATGCTGCATACCTATATGAGGATTGTCCAAAAATAATTTTACTTTTACTTTTCTGTACTGCACAGGTATTGACAACACAGCATCAGAAAACATTCAAACTACTATAGCTAATAACTACAACCCAAAAGTAAAGGATGAGCTGGAGTACTAGCTGCAAGGTTCATTTGTTAGACAAGAAGTCTTATCTTGAAACTAGAAGGTACCAGCTACAATGCTACAGCTCTGTTGTATTTATTGTAACATTGTGTGTGATTTGAGAGTTGCAAAATTATAGTGACTGGTTTGTAGAAGTTTGAGTTAACATAATTTTTTCAAAGATTCTTTGCTATTTAATGAGAAGCAAAGACTTTTGTTGCTGTGAATGGTCACCAGCGGAATGACTGCTGTCTCTGCTAGAGTCAGCAGTTGTACTAATGGCTCTGCATATGACAGTAAAATATAAAAGAAAGGACAACAATAGGCTCCATACCTGATGGTATATTGTTGTGAAGGTTACAGAATCTTTTTTTATCTTACTCTTGATGAAAGTGCAAAGAAGGGTGGAGAATTTTTCATGTTGTACTATACAGTACTGTAATCCCATCATCATTTTACTGTTGTGATGGAAAAATATTGGATGAATTATTCATAAAATAATTACAGTATTGCAATACACCCCTGACTGAATTAGCCCTTAATCCTACTAGCCCAAACAACCTCAATTACCAATCCCCCTATTTGGAATTTTAACAGCCAGCGGTACCAACGCTGCAGGTAAAATCTTGTCACTGAGCTACCACAAGAAACGGTTGGTAACGCTGACACAGGTGTGTACCGACATGCCCACTTTTTGTCAATTGCTTTCTGTTCGCACTGCTGAACGGTTGTTCCCTTCAGCAAGGCGAGATTTAATCCAATTGCTCGACTCCTCTTTGGTATTTGAGACTTTTGGACTGGATTTACTGACCTTTCTCCCAGATTAGAACCTTCTGCTTGGATTTACTGACTCTTCCCCTGGATTTACAACCTTCTGCTTGGATTTACTGACTTCTCCTGGATTTGTTACCTTCTGCTTGGATTTATCAGCCTTTTTAGATTTTCGTTATGGAACATCTTTGGATTTGGGTTCACCGGTTCTTGAAACTTGATTGATCATTATGGACAAGTGTTCCTCTTCTCCTGCCACTACCGCACCTTCGAGCTCGACTTCGTCTGCCCCTGCGACCATGGATGCTAGCGCCCATTGCTCCTGCTTGTCTTGCAAGAAACGGATGAGTACTTTGAGACATTATATACACTCCATTTGTCAGTCATGTAGAAAGATTCAATGTAATGTACAAATGCGTTGCGATGAATGCTCAGATTGGATGTTAGAACAGATGGAAGATTACATTTGCCATTGCAAATCGTTGGCTAGCAAATGGCAGTCGGATTCTTCATTGCCTCTAGGGCCTCAGGCTTCGGTTTCAGATTTAATGAGCTCAGAGATAGTTAAACAGTTAGAAGATAGGATTAGGAGTAATATGACAAATTTAGTAGCTAGTCTTTTCCAACAATTTTCAAGCAAGGATAGTAGTAGTGTTAGGATGTTTAATCTTTCTTCTTTTTCAGCTCCCCTGTCTGTTCCAGAACCAGCCCTAATGGGTGCTGAGGGTAATGGAGAACCGCAAGCCTCCAAGTGGGTAGGTTCTGCTGGCCCCCTCAGCGTGGAGCAGACAGTGGGGGACCCTCCCCCCCAACTCCCTTGTAGTGTTGTTGAAAAATTCAGTGTTGAAAACATTAGTTAGGATCAGGAGCTAGGTATGACTAAGACGGATAAGTCGGGATTAGGTAGTGAGGAGAAGGCATCAGGTGTGCAGAGTTGCTCTCCTGTTGGGGTTTCAGTTTCTAGTGGAATTTGTGCTCTGGCAAAATTGTCGCCTTCATCGCTTCTGGTTCGATCTGGCCCAAGGTCGCCTCCATCTAGTAAAGCGATTCGGGTGTGCCTCTTTTGGCTTCTAAGAGTGGTTCGCGTGATCGGTCTGGGGATGTGGCAGAATATAATGCAGATTTGTTGGGTCTGTCTAAAGGATATAGACTTTTGGTGAGAGGTTGTTTGTTGAACGGGTTTTCTAACATTAGAGAATATATGTTTGGGAGTGTCCAGAATTTATGTCAGACATGCTTCAGGATTATCAGGGAGGGGCGGATTTGGTCTACCTTCTGTCCCTTCGTTCTAAGGATTCTGCTTTTTCCTCTGGATTATCTGTAGCTTCACCTTCCTTGCCCACATTCTCTGTTGCTCCCCTTTCAGTCTCATCTCTGGCTTCTTCTTCTTCTTCTTCCCTTCCTGCGGCTTCCGCATCTTCTGCTTTCCCTCTTTCTACGAACCCCAACATCCCCTCTTCTCAGGTAACTTTTTCTTCGCACACCATTCCTCTGTCTTCCCCCTTCCCTTCCACCTTCCCTTCCACCGTCCAGCCTTCTTTGGTAGGGGGATCTTCTGGTCAGGTGAGAACTCGGCTTCGGCAAAATTTGACCTCAGGTGCTTCAGGTTTAATCCCTTCGGGTATGTGCAACCCCTTGCTTCCACTTCAAGCATCAGGTATTCAGGGTATTTCCCAGAGTTTGCTGGTTGCTTGTAGTTCGGGTTTGCGATCCGCGGCTCTGACTGGGCTTGCGGTACCATCTCCGATCGGTCCGAGGTTTTCATCACCCACCTTTTCCACTGCTGAAGCGTCATTGGTAACTCCTATCTCCCATTCTCCTTCTTCTTCTTCTTCTTCTTCATCCCTCCATAAGCATTTTCACTTCCGCATCCTCCCGCAGGGTTTAGTAACTCGGGTTCGGCTTCTCTCACTCGGCTCCCCTTTGGTAGCAATGTGGAAGCAGTTCCGGGTCTGTCAGCTCCTTCCTCTCTTCCTCCCCATGGAATCAACTATTTGGATCCAGCTCCGGGTACCGGTTTAGGTATAGGTATGCAGCATTCTGGCTTTTGAGGTCTATTTTTAGACCCTTCATCATCGTCTGGGCACCGTTCAGCTCCTCCTCCTTCATCTGTCTTGGACTGTTCGGACATGGCTGAACAGGATTCTCATCCAGAGGTTCAGGAAATTCTGGAGGATTCAGAATGTCCCCTTTCCATTGGTAAGGACTATAGACGTATGCTGGAGTACGTCACTTCCTTGTACCCTAATGCAAGAGCTCCGGACCAACCGCATGCATCAAATCAGTCTCTATTCAAGTCATTCTATGCCACTAAGCCAACTCCTGTTCCCTTTTTGCACGGACTGGTTTGGTTTGATCCGGTTAGGCAGGCCTTGGAGGAGGCGGACGGTCGTCTGGCTTCGGTGGTGACTTCTAATAGGCAGGACATTTCTCTTTCCCTCATAAGGCGATCTATTCAGTTCATGGTAATCCTTTGGCAGGTGTCAGGTTGTCACTCAGCAAATCTGTTGAGGCAATCCTATCTAGGTCTCCGGCATTGTCTCGCCTTGCAGGGATTTCCCTTAGGGAAGCGGCAGCACTAGAAGACGTGTTATGTAATCAGACCAAGGCTCTTTCGCACTCTCTGTGGATGTTGTCATGGTTAATGGGTTTTTTAAAGAATGACGGATATATCCCTTCGGATCCAGGACTGTTTGACAGTTTAATAACTTCCATATCAATGGGTCTGGCTCATCAGGCTAATGCCTTGGCTACATCAACGACTTTTGTGAGCAAAAAGAGGCGGGATTTCTATCTTAGTCATCTTCCCCCGCATTATCCGGACGTCCATAAGAGGGTTCTCCTCAGAACTCCTTTAGCTTCAGCCAATTCCTTGTTCAAGGAGGAAGATGTGGCTAGTATGGTAAATTTTGTCACCACCAATTCAGCCGTTGAATCACAGCAGGCTATGATAAGGGTAGCAGCCCAGGGTTCTTGTTCCCTTAGAGGTGTTCGCAAGTCTTCTCCTTCCAAGAGAACAAGGCGGCATCGGTGTCTGCTTCTAGACCCTCATCATTGCGGATAGTTTTCCCCACGAGGGTCCAAGGCGGTGCTCGTAGGTTAGGCTTCTCGTCGATTCCGAGATACTTCGTCGCTGGTCGGTCATCTGACCCTTCCTCAACCCAGACGGGTTACCCGGAGGGACAGCGGCTCTGCACACTGCTTCACTTCCCTCCATACATGAGAGGCTTTGAATAGCCACAAGGGAGGTCGACGGACGGAGACAAGACTGACTTGACTGACGATCAAAGTACTCTCCAGTATGTCTCTTCACTGAAAACATCGATCATTATGGTGAGTGTAGAAATAAACAGATAGCCTATGCAGAACAGATTAGTGAGCCACCATCTCTGAGGTTGGTAAATGTTAATGGGGCAAATTCAGGTATTCGGGGGGTGTATTGCAATATGAAGTTTTCATAATAAAACCAATATTGTAATACCTACCTGAACACCTGAATGATTCCCATCCTCCTTTCCCCACATCAGTTTGACCTTGAATAAAGCAATTGATGAAAAGTGGGCGTGCCGGCACACACCTGTGTCAGTGTTACCAACTGTTTGTTGTGGTAGCTCAGTGACAAGATTTTACCTGCAGCGTTGGTAACGCTGGCTGTTAAAATTCCCAATAGGGGAATGGTAATTGAGGTTGTTCGGGCTGGTAGGATTAAGGGCTAATTCAGGTGTTCAGGTAGGTATTACAATATTGGTTTTATTATGAAAACTTCATATTTCATATTAGTTGAACAAAAATGTATCCAGCAAATGATAAAATGTAACTTGAAAACTCTCATTCCTGTAGCAAAAGTATTTGAAGCCATCACTGCTTGGGATGCATAATGTGCTAGTAATTGAGTAAAAGGTATGTACAAAACACAAATGAAGAATGTTAAGCTAAATTGGTACTAAAGTAATTGCAGTTGTGGAGACAAGGAAACTTCATGATTTTGACAGATCTGATGGATGCTTAAATTTAAATACCCATCCATCAGGACTTGCAAGCACCTCTGCTGTGTCATACTAACAGCACCCAGTAGCGCTCGCCAGTTCCCAAGCTACTAGCTTGCCTGGTGCCAACTGCAGAACCTGGGTGCTGTCGGGCACTCGCTCTGCATCAGTTCTGAGTTCCTGGCACCACCTCTGTCCTACTTATGGCCTGCCTACCTTTTTTATCCACTTGCTCCCGAGCATGGCTCCCTTGCTTCCTTCCCCCGTGCCATTGCCAGTCTTGTGTCTGGGTTAACAGACGTTAACCTTGTAATAATAGTGAAGTGTTGTGCAGTGGAGGAGGTGGCTACTTGATGATCCAAGAAAAAGGTCACTGTCAGACTCCCATGCACCAGGGAGAAGGCTTACTGAAGTCCAAGGGAGGTTGATGGGTTTACACACGGGTAGTCACCCCCCCTCAGTCAAACCTGTTGCTGGTTCCAGGTATCAACAGACAGCCACTGGAAAGGTGTCTTACTGGATATGTAGAGAAGGGATATCTATCTGGCCCCTCAGATCTCCTAAACCCAGTCCCTGTCAGACTCCCATGCACCAGGGAGGAGACATACTGAAGTCCATGGGAGTCCAGAGGGGTCTGCCCCCGGATAGTTGCCCCTCAGTTGAGCCTGCTGTCCTCAGGTGTTGACGGAAAGCCATTAGAAAGGCGTCCATAGAGATGTACTTTTTGAAGTTTTGCTAGCCTTCAGCTAATTCCTTCGCTGCAAAACTTCCAATTATGCTTTGCTAGCCATCGGACTTCTCCTTTGCTGCAAAGATACCGCTTAAATAGCAGATGCTCCTGGCTATACCGTCATGTCACTACAGTTTAAGTGGAGCCCCAACTAGCGGCATGCGGAATGCCAGTATTGGGACAAGTGGAACATAAGCGCCTAATAGCGGCCAAGCTTCCAATAGCACCCGAGTGCCCTATAGCGCCAGAGCTCATCTTCATTTAGAGCTTCCTGCACCAGCTCTCTTGTGTCTGGCACCAGCCTACTAGTGGCTGACGCCAGTCTCTCTTTAGCTCGGCGCCTGTCTCTTCTAAGAGCATACTGTTGTTCTTTTTTGAGCTCAATTTCCAATTGAACGCCTCTTCAAGTGGCTGACTCTAGTCTCTGATCATCGGATGTCCTCCTTCAGTATCGGACTCCCTCCTTTGAGTACCATACATCTTCTCTCAGGAAGTTTTGTCTCTTTTCAGCCTGTTCCACCCTCACCTAGAGTTCCAGACAGGCTGAATTGCCCTGCTTTGTGACATCAATTAGTATCTCAAAGCACTGTCTTTTGCAGACAGGGACTTTTGTGTACGAATTTATGAGCTTGTTGAAGAAGGCTGTCACCTCTACAGGGGGTTGGGCATCTGACTTTGGTTTTTTAAGGGAGCAAGACAAGTGTTTTTTGTCCTTCTCTCCCTCTGATGCTTAGACAGAGTAGTCCTGGTTGAAGTTCTTGTCAAGATTTTGAAGTAAGGGTCTTTCTTGACTGAGATCAGGAGCAGGTGCTAAAAAGATAGGAGTCTCTCAAGTGTTGCCAAGGGACATCGCTTCGCAGCTACTTTCAGACAGCATATATCCTCAGTCTGTTTTACCCTTTGGTGTTACGATATCTTCCCCCATGACTGTTCTTTTATGGGAACTTTTCTTGGGCTCCAGGCAGAAGGAAGTGCTATGAACCCTCTCTCTAGCGACACTCATTCCCAAGCGCCTGATCATCTTCAGAGCTTCTGACTCCCAAGCTCCCAAAACCCGTTCCAGAGAGCTCGGCTCTTTCTAGCCATACTAGGCTCCCACAGCTGAACGCCAAGTTCCCTTTCACATTTTTTATTTTTATTTAGTTATTTATTTATTTATTTTTTAGAGCATTGTGTTGGACTGCAGCAGAAGTTGTCACTACTGGTTTTGTTCAAGACCGTTGTTACCCATGGCCAGACTTTTGTGTATCTTAAAGATTTTCCAAGTTCCTCTAAGCATGTCAGATATCAGTTTTTAACCAAGTACAGGCAGTCCCCGGTCATTGGTGGTGGTGGTTCCATTCTGACGGCGTGATGATAACCGAAAATCTGTGTCTTTGGTTATCAGCGCCTCTGTTATTTATGCATTAGCGCCAATGAGCGGAAATCAGCGATTTTCGGCGCCGAAAATTGCCAATTTTCGTCGCTAGACAAGCACCGTAAAACCCGATAACCAGGGACTGCCTTTACAGTTCCGCATATGTTGTCAGTCTGTACAAGGTGTTATCGACTCCATACAAGGCATTATCGCCCTAAGAAGTCGATCCCGCCCTGATGGCCATGTGTCCATGACTGTCAAGCATTGACAGGGTCAGCAACTAGTCCATTTGGTTGTCTGCAAGTCTGCATGAGGTTCTACAAGTTTGTTCGCTTGCAGAGACCTACCAAACAGTCCTGTTGTCCATTCTCCAGGGCGATTGGGTGGAGTTCCTGGATATGTAAGGTACTTCATTCCATGTCCACATACAAACTCCAAAAGATATATATCAAACCCATCCCACAAGACAGAGTCTTCCAGCTTGAGAATTTAGGCTTCCATATCTACGGCATAAGACTTCTCTTGAGTCTTCGCTCTGCTTACTTTTGTCTTTCTTTCTGACCATGAACTTCAGCCTATCCCACAAGACCAATAGA
This sequence comes from Macrobrachium rosenbergii, assembly GCF_040412425.1. Lineage (NCBI taxonomy): Eukaryota > Metazoa > Arthropoda > Malacostraca > Decapoda > Palaemonidae > Macrobrachium > Macrobrachium rosenbergii. The sequence continues at coordinate 27,840,108 of NC_089745.1, read as the reverse complement.
GACAAAGAATCATAACCAACTCAGTTGTTTTTACCCAAAGACTTACAGTGGTATCTGTCCGGATTTAGACTTTTGGAAGAAGTCCCTGATCATGAGACTAGACTTAGACCGCTCCTCTCACCTTAAAGGAATCTTCTGGTCTGGGCAACAGACACCTTACTGCAAGATCGTTCCAGTCTAGACCTTTAAGCTCTTCCACTGTTCAACATGGTCAAGGAAGGGCTGAACTTTCTCAGGCGCATCAGAATGCTACGACATTCCTCGTAGCCCCGTTCTGAACCATTATTTATGGTTCCTGAATTACTATGGTTGATTGGTGGGCTCCCCAAGAATCCTTCCACTATTCGTTTCTTCTCAAACAACCTCACTTTAAGAGACACCAGATGGTGTACACTTTGGGCTGTCCGGGTGCTTGTCAGTAAGGAGGTACTTTTTTCAGAGGTGCTGCAAGGGAGATTTGAAAGATGCAGACGTCATCTTCTAGCTCAGTATAAGTGAATGATGTTCCGAATTGGGTGTCTAAGACTATTAAGTTTCTTCTTCTGAGACACAGTCTAAGCGGATGATGTTCCAAATTAAGTGTCTCAGACTATCAAGTTTCTTCTTTTGAGACACTTGTGACTCAGTGACAACCTTGCCTTTTTTATCGGAGAGGATATAGAATCTCTAATGTTCCTCTTTTTAGGGGTATCGAGTAATGTCTGACACATTAACACAGTTTGCTCGTTTACCCTAGGGGTTTTTAACCGAGAACGAGGATGCTTTCGTAACCTGGAACTGTTCTCTCCCTCTCAAGAACTTAATGGAAAAGACGATGGTCTTGACAGCCGGAGATAGTGCTCCAGGCTCCCAGGAGTACCCTCCAGCCCGAGCCTTTGCCTCGTCTGACTTCCAGCTTGCCTGGCGCCAGCTCTGCCCCGAGCTCTTAGGAGTGCCCTCCAGCTCCCAACCGATTAGTTATCTGGCATCCAGTTCAGCTGGCGCCACCTACATCCTGACGCCAGCTTATGATCGTTTGATTACAAAACTCCCCACATCCTTGGCTCTGGGGAAGAGTAGGAAGCTCTCTTTTATGTTGGAATTTTCAGGTATTACCTGAGCAGGGTTGGAAGCACAGGGTGGCATTCATAACCTGTAGTGTTCGGACAAGGACCCTTTTTTTTGCCCTCTAAGAATGCATTGATCTTCATGTATAGGCTTGGTTTATAAGACCATTCTTAGTTTCAGGAGAGCATTGGGCCTACTTGTAAGTGAAAGCTAAAGAAGTCAGAACAACTTCTACCTCATTAGCCTTCATGCATATTAGCATCCTACAATTGACGTACTGGAAGTGTTATCGATTTTCATTTCTCACTTTTTCAGAAAAGTTTAAACAGTGTTAAAAATGTTATTGCAGTACCTTGTGATTAGTAGTAACTGGCTTGGCATCGCAGAAGGAAGCATAGGATTTTCTCATACTATCTCTTCACCTTGTAGTAAGGTGCCGAGTTTTGTGAGAGCCGGGGGTTCCAATGTACCTGGAGCACCCACCACTGTCAGTGGATGGGTCGTGGTCTTTATTTCAGTGAAGGTGACAGTGTTATCTGGTTGTTTTATTGTGGTACTGCGCCTAGAGCAGGGGCACCTTTTGAAGGTTGGCTAGCCTTCGGTTAACTCCTTCGCTGCAAAACTTTCCATCATGCTTTGCTAGCCATCGTACTTCTCCTTTGCTGCAAAGCTTCCACTTAAGTAGCAGACTTTCCTGGCTATACTGCCACGTCGCTACAGGTTAGGTTGAGCACCAACCAGAGGCAGTTTTCTACTGCAGGCTCTCTTAACTAATAAGGAACGACAAGCATTGTTTTCAGTGCTAGCAACTTTTTCTATTTCAAATTCATTACATGTCTTAATGTTTTGGAGTAGAGTATGTCCATGTATTCCACCTTGTGTTAATGTGGGAATCAGCTATGTAATTACTTGGTAAGTTACTTATATAAAAATTACATTTTTATGATAAAATAAAGTTTTATATATACAGTACTTACCAAGTAATTACATGATCAGAGCCTGCCTTCCCTCCAATGGACATATGGCATAAACAGAATGAGATTGTCTGCTAAGTCGTTCCTGGTATTCCCGTTAGTGGGGGGGACCAGTGGTCTGCACTAAACTTTGAAGCGTTACCCCTCGAATTTTTTAATTTAAGCTGCCATGCAAGAGGAAACTATAGCTATGTAATTACTTGGTAAGTATATATAAGACTTTATTTTATCATAAAAATGTCATTTCTTGGATAGGATAGCTTCTCACTTAGACTAGTGAAAGGCCAGATGAAAGATGTCTAGTATTCTTTCCCTCCTCTGATCAGCAGCCTATGGTTGTATTCTCACTGGTCAGGCCAGATGTGTGTGAGTTACATAAGAGAGCTTCCAGTCTCTGGCTTTTATTAGCTGTGACTCCCGCCATCCCTCTTTTAACAAGGGAAGGGACAGATGGCAGAGTATTTATGTGAGATTCCCTGAATTTATGTTGCCTTCCAAGCTGGTCTTCCCTTCTCACATGGATGCCTAACTTTTTTTTTCCTAAAGTCAGGTTACATACAGGCTGTACTCTGACACAGGGGTCTTTCATCCTTAATTTCATATATGCTTCTATATACAGGAAGTTATAGGCTGTGTCCTTTCCCTGCACACATACGAGTGGTAATTGACATTTGTAGGAATTAAATCAACGTGAGCCATGAGCTCAGGACAATACCTTCCACCTGATGACTGAGTCTTTACATAAAAGATGAAGATTTACATTCTCTTGGAAACAAATAGATAATTTTTAAGACTATTTGCACTTTTCTTAGATATGCAAACCTGAAGCCTCCTATCACAGTCTCACCTCTGACCTACCTTAATTTTGCCACTGTTGCTAAAGAAAAAAAGGGATGCTGTTTACTGAGGGATTGGGTGTGACCCCCACCCTCTCATTTGTCTGTTGCTAGTTAAATGCTTTGGTACCAAGCTTCAGCAGCCAGACTGCCTTTTGCCAGAGGTGTCCATATGAGTAATATCAGTTTTGTTTGTACAGGAAAAATTGAAGTTATTGTAAAAATTTGCAATGTTTCTCAAAAGTGAGATTTTAGTCAAGAATGATCTTGAATTTTAAGAGGTGCATGAGCATTACAGTAGTTAGAAAGCAGCATGGTACATTGAAAGATCTTGGCTTGTGGAATCCAGTGTTTGGCCATGAACAGTACAGTATCCTTAACCATTGTGTAGGCCAGTTTTGGTTTCTAGCATAAGTTGATGTAAAGAGCAAACAGATGACTTTAGTTGGAAGAAAGATTTTTGTAAATGACTCATAAAATTATACCATTATATTGATGTAAAAGGTAGAAGGTAAATTCAAGTGGTTGTGTAAATTTTACAATTGCTTTATTACTCCAGGATGGAAAGTTTTTTGATATTTAAGATTTGTTTTTTCTCTAAAGATTATTTGACACGGATTAAGGAGTTACTACAAACTTTTCAAGAAAACTCTCTCATGGTGATGATTTTAGGTTTTAGTAAAACACTACCCTTTAAAGGAATAGAGTAGATTGAAATAAACATTGCCATAGTTGAATGAGAATGCACCCATATTTTTTTGCTTAAGCACCCAGTAGTGTATTGTAGTGTTATAAAAAGATATAAAAGACCGGCAGTTACACAACCAGGAATTTAGCTGTAGTATAATGTACATGATAAAAAGTGTAGAGTTCTTTGTGTGGAAAGGCTTTTTGTTTTTGTTTTTACTTTTGTTTGTTTGTGTTTTTCCTGTGTCCATCTTGTATTGATAGCACTTTCTCTTTGCAGGGAAGAATGGACACAGATGATGAAGACATTTTCAACTACACACCCCTGATGAAAACTAGGTCAGAAAGGAATGTCATTTTGCCATTTTATGAGATTTGCAGTGCATTACACCTAAAATCTCTTTTTCCATAGAAGAAGACCATAGGTGTTTTATGATATTCTGTAGTGGTAACTTGAAACCATGTAGCAAAATTGGTTCCATACTTTCGATGATATAATCAGTAACTATTTTTTGTTTGCCCTATATACTTTGTAAGCTTTCATATATATCTCCCATAAAATATTTTGGGGAATTAAAGTCAGAAAAATTACACAAGGTTTGAAAAGAATTTTGGTACAGTACTCCTATGGTTATCTAAAATAATACATTCAGGGTCCTTGCAGATAGTGGAAATTTGTGTAGAACAGCAAGTTCGTACTCTTTCCACCCCCATTTTATCACAGTACTATACTGTATATAGTCTGTGCTTATAAATAACACACAATACACTTTACAGTGCTGTACACAGAATAAAAACTGAACATTCTCTCACACTTCTAAGTAATGCTGAAACTTTTTACATGGGCCAGTCTTGAAAAACTTCTGAGAGGGTTAACAGCAGCTCCCCCTCCTCCTCCACTGTCTCCCGTTACGATTTACTTAAATGGTTAGGTTTTGTTCTATTTTGATTAATGAAAGTAAACTCCACATCAACAATTGAAAAAGAACATTCACATGACACTATGACATATTTACTGTTTACTTGGACCAGCTTGAAAAGCTTGCAAGGAAGGTTTAGAAGCTTTTTCCCCCCTCCACTGTGTCCTGTTCCTCCAAGATGTCAGTGTTATGATTTTCTTAAATTGTTAGCTTCTGTTGTATTTTGTTTAATAAAAAGGGATTCCACATCAACAATTGAAAACATGGTAAAGAACTTTGAAAGAAAACTCATAACACTATGATGTATTTGTTTACAAATTATGGTGTGTTTGTTTACAAATTCATCATATTGTCTTTTTTTATGAAAAAAAAAATGAAATGTTACATCTACTCAGCTTTTACATAGTGTAACACTAAGTAAATAAAGCAAAGCAGATGAAGATGGTGAAACAGTGTGAAAGGTAGAAAGATTTAATTAAGTTACATACCTTGAGAAGTAGCCTTCTTAGCAGGGGCTCTAACTGAAGAAATGTTGGCGTGTTGATTGCTGGTTCATAGAAGGCACCAGTGGGCCCATCTAAAGTGAGATATCAGTTGTAGGGGTTGACCTCCATGTCTCCAGACGTTTGCATAGATTGAAGATGAAAGGACAGACTGGTTTTTCTTGTTGTAGGGTTGATCCCCTATGGGGTGGTCCTATGGAATCTTATATACCTCTAAATGGGCTGAAACTAGAGATGATTGTCATTTCCTCATGTGGAGATTCTTGAAAATTCAGCATGCTGATTAGTTTATTAACAATTGCTCATCTGATCACTCCAGACTGGCAGCTTCTAGAACACTTGAGACAAAATTTGGCAACAGCTGACATTGAATGTACCAGAATGTTCATCAGAGACCTCGTGAGGCTACAAAGGAATGACACGCAACATCAGCAGGTGATGACTGCTCCTGGGCAGCACCAGTTTGGACCTCCACACTAGCACTTTATGAAAAGAAAATTTTATTTCCTTCAGCATTCATCCTTAGCCAAAATAGTCACATCCCGTGACAAGTCACAAAGTGATGAACTGGTCAGAAGAGGCATTGAGATGTGTAGAGGGTCTTCAAGAGGTGTCAGAGATATATCAGATTCCTGGCTGGAAGAGGTTGGTGCATCAACAAAGGCTGCCGAAATGTTTGCTTATGTTTACAAACTGAGCTACCTACAGTATTTACTGAAAAAGTGTATGGTGATGGGCTTGGGTGCGTGGGGATTGAGGTGTAAAGAATCTGCTGGAGCTCGTTCAGCCAAACCCAAGGCCTTGGGAAACAGCTGCAGTCAGTGTTGGGGTTCTCCATCAACTTGAATTTGTCCAAGATCCTCCACATTATCTCATAGGTTGGGGTTGGAAGTACTTTAGAGTCATCCTAGTTGTCATCTTGCCAGTAGCAACTGCAGCAGATGTCATGTTGTTTGACACCTGGAAGCCAGGATCACTATCACCGTCATCCAGCCACTCGTACAACATCCTTGGGAATGTTGGTGCCTCCTGTTGCAAGGTTGATCAAGCCTCCTTCTCCTTCAAGATACTGTTCCTTGTATACTCCAAGGTCTGCACAGTGGAGTTTTTGTAGATTTGTGCGCTCTTCAAAGGGTCAAACTACTGCCAAAGAGACTTTCAAGAAATAGGTTTGATTTTAGAAAAACAGCAGACTGTGAAAGGATAAAAAAAAAAAAAACACAAGCCTTATACAGCTACTTCATTTACAAAAAACTCACGTGCATTGGACAGTCAAATTTTGTGAGTAACAGCCTACTTAACTAGTCATCTAAATTAAAGTTAAATATGTATATACAGCAAAAAGAAATATATTACTTAACTTCTCTATTTAAAATTTGGTGGCCATCAGAATAAAAATAAAAACCTACAGGGAACTACATTCAGTCTTTCCTAAAATTATAAATAACAATGAAATACAGTCAGCAAAAATTAATTCTATATCCGTACTTATTTTTCAAAAACACAACAAGAACCATGTACAGTTTCTGTCTCAGTAAAAAAATTTTGTGACAGTACCAACCAACCTATCCAGTCAGCTAACCCAAATCTAAATACATACAGCATACACAAAAAATATGACCTCTTTCTTCCTTTGTTTATTGAAAGTTTGATGGCCATCAGAAAAAAATACAGTGAATTGCATTCAGTTTTTTGTTAGCATAAATGTCTCAATATATTAATAACAGTGAAGTACAGTCACTTGTTCATTATACAGTTATATTCTTTCTCAGTACAGTACATATTGTCAATAAAACACAAAAAAAAAACACCTACAGTTTCTGTCACAGTAAACAAAACAAGAAAACAGAGAGTCTTAACAGTTCATAGTTTTTATCAGAAAATACCACAATACAGGTAAACAATCACCTCCAGCCAAAGTTCAGTTTATAGTAAAAATGAAGAAATCATTAAGCCCACTATGACAAATTCAGTGGACCCACAAACCATGTTTGAAAATATCTATGTTTGCAGGTTCATCCATTTCCAATTTGTCTCTTTTTAATGGTAAAAAAGTAACTCCCCAGTGTTAGTGCACAAAGCATTGAGATTACAGGCATGAGATCCTAATAGGCATTCATTCATAAGACTTTTGGCGATTGCCTCTAAATCCTGGTTTTTGGGTACAACTACAGGAATAGCCCCTTTTCACACCTACTCAGAATTTCAGCATTCTGTGGAATAGTTCTCTGTTTCCTCTGTTTGAGCATTATACTTTAAAAGCTGAATGAATCACAGATAAGCCTTAATCCAAGCATACCCTTCTTCAGGATTGAACCTCTTGGCACATATTCGTAAAGTGAGAAAGATTCACTATAGAATTGGAAGGTGGAGTTGGACACAAAAAACAAAATAAATACAATAAAAAAATAAACAAAATGAGAAAATACATTATTTTTCATAGCTACAAAGCAATCATTGAAATTCCATCACAACATCCTTCCAAGCCTCTGCAAAGCTGTAGAGTCCAGACTTCAGCAAACACCTTCAAAGATTCTCCAGAGTCTGTTTCCCCTGTGTATCAGTCTTGCTCCTTTTCCTTGTCCTTGAACACCACCATCACCTCCTCCAGGAACTTCCTCTGGTAGTCATTTTGTTGCAACAATAGCACCTTTCTCTATCAATTGCATGAGTGCAGTTGTAGTAGGAGGTGCAAACATGACCCTAATATAACCTTTTTCACTTACCATGTGGGTTACGATGGGATGTGCAGGTGCATTGTCGGTGATAAGCAAAGCCTTCACCCAATTTCTAGCAATGTGAAGGTCCTTTGTCCAATGAGTAACATCCTCTCAAAAGTGGTTATAGAACCAATCAGAAATGATCTTGGCAATGAACCAAAACTTCACCGAATGACACCAAAGCACTGGGAGACTATCCATAAACCCTCAGGGGCACAGAGTTGCTCTGAGTGTCCAACTAAGATTTGTTTGCAGTGATAGCCACCAGAAGCATTTGCACGTAAAGCAGATACACATTACTTTGAAAGCTTTCAACCTGATAAATTCTTTTCCTTCTCATAGGCCAAGGTATTAGAGGGCACCAATAGAATAGACCAGTTTTGTCAGCATTGTAGATTTGACTCAAAACATGGCCTTCCTTTTTCATCAAGTCTTAACACCTGCCAAATTGTTCTATTCCCTCGGAGGCATCCAAGGTTTTGCCATGAATTGTCTTATTGAAAAGCCTGTGTCAAATATTGAAGCGAAACAGGCAACCTTTGGACACCTTAAGGTCTCCAACCCCATGCAGACTTGGAAACTTTGTAGCAGCAGCCTTCAACTCAGCTTCAGACATATGCATCCCAACCAGCCTCTGCTGATAAAACCAGATCAAAGTCAACTGTTCAACCTCCTCATGGCAGGGCTTGGCCATGACCTTGTAGGCCTCACTCTTGAATGTCTTATTCCCAAAGTCAGTCACACTTTTTCGGTTTGTCCTATGCATTTTTGATGTGCATGGTAGACCCTGCTATGACTTAGTATTCAGTTGTAGTATGAGTCATTGACCAGTCAATGTAGATCCTGTCAATGATTTCCATTTTCTTTTGAAGTGTCAGCAACTTCTGCCTCTCTTAGGAGGTGGTGGAGCCTTGCAAACAATATTTAATAAAACCAGCACCTGCAGTGCATTAGGAACACCCACAGAAGCAACAAAATTTATGGAAAGCATTGCAATGCAAGGCAAACATAGCAGCTGTTTAATACCTGATCACCAAGAAATGATGCACAACTGGACAAAGAGGTAGAGCATGCCTTGTAACAGGTGCATTAGTATCTTCATAGGCAACCAGAAAGGGAAGAAAGCTCCTATGATGAAGTCATGATGACTCATCTATATTGGCCTCTCAGAGGTGATAAACAAAATTACACTGTGTGATGTCATTCCTTAGGAGCCAATAACAGTCAAGAAAGCTCTCAAAGCACAAGAGTGCTCTTTCCCCACGAAACTTCAATGGTGTTATAGTCATTGAGGCATCTTTCTCAGCCACTCAAAAGCAACAAACAAAATGACATTTTATATGATGTTGCTTTTAAACTATTAAGTTGTGAAAGTTCCTAAGCTGACGAGTCCACATAGCCCTCCCCCATTTGCCATGTGACTTTTAACAGCGTTCTTATCAAGTTTTACTGCCCTCACAGTGTTGCCTACCATATGGAAGGCTTTTTACACATTTTTACTTATTTTACGTATATCCACACATTTCTGTGGGACTGTGGTTGCTTGCAGATAAAGTCAAGTTGCAGATAGTGCATAAGAGAACAATCAAGGCATTTTGATAATTTAGTAATCAGTATATATTGTTGTTCACAACCAGATTTTAGGTATGTGATGACTGTAGTGTAATATAATAAAGGCTAAAGCATCAATTTTCAAAATAGCTGTTTTAATCATTAATTATTTAGAGAAACAGTCCATTATGATATAGATGCAGTGGTCTTAAGGTCTTTTGTATTGGGTACCAGATACCATTTTTGGATTTTATCTCGCTTACACTCGGACCAGTAAGTTTTAGATTTATAGTAGTCTGTAATGGACGTTTATTGTAGTGTACAGCATAATACAACAGAAGTTGTAGCAAATGATGGCTGAAGTTGGTTAGGTGGTTTGATTTTCTGCAAAATTTCTTTTGAAGTATTTGTACTATAGAGTCTAAAAATTGACATAATTCTTCTGAGCCTTCATTGGTTTGATTGTTGGTTTGGAATATGGACAGTAACAGCTATTCAGTCTTACTGAGATGACCAAGTTGTGCACACACCATGAGCAGCCAGCAAAACTAGTATTTACAGTACCTGAACCACAGTCCATTGATGTATCTTGTTTGTTACTTTGATATTTTCCTCTGTAATGTTGAATTTCCTGTTTTTGTACTGTCCAGGCACCTGTTACTTTGGTATAGGTTAAAGTATCAGTAATAAAATGAACATTGGTCAATGATGGAAGTGGCACAGAGTGAGTATCAAATATTGAGAATTGAAAGAGTTTGCATACATTTTCTGCAAGTTGGAGGAATCAACAATGAATACTTAAGGCAGCTGCTTCAACTCAGCTAGGCATCTTACGGCACTATGACATAGTGACTATGGACCTTGTGTATTGAGGATACAATCACATTAATACTGTATAATAATAATTGTGATAATTAGAGAAAGGCTTTGTGGTTATCTTTGTTTTTTATGACAGTATTCTTGGTTAACACCACATTATTTTAGACAGTGCATTAGAAGTAATGTAAGAGATTTGTATTTTTAAAGAACTATTTACTACTTGTTTATTTTCAGTTTTTCACAAGGAGCACCAGACAAATCTAGAAAACCAACTAGGTATACTGCATCCCAGCAAGCTGTTCCTAAGAATAAACGGAGTCAACCCAATAAAAAGGCTATTCCGAGTTCATTAAAATCCTCCAAAGTTACTCCTAGGAAGAAAAAGCTATCTTTGAAAGAGAAAATTGATCATACCACAGAAGTGTGTCCTATCTGCCAGTTACCGTGGTTTTTGTTAGGACAGAATGGGAGACGTCATATCCATACAGAAAAGTGTGGAAGTGTGGATTTCTCAAAGATTCCTGGTAAGTACTGTTCTTTTTTAGCTAAGGAAGAATCACTTTCTTTGTTATTTGAAACTTAATGTACTATTGTTTTTTAACCTCAGTAAATCAAGTTATTTGATTTATATTTTCTAGAATACAGTGTGTATAATTTTTTTTTTAGCACAATGTGGAACCACTTACTTTTTTTTCATTGCTGTAAAGATTTTTGAAAACTTTTTCACTTGGGTATTGTATGTATGTTGTGAGTATTAACCTGGCCTTGGCATGAACATGGCACCAAATACAGTACCACCTGTAGAAGAAATAGGACCTTTTAAGACTGGCTAAACATTAATGTAAGATACCTTGATCCACAGTCTCTCTTCCTACACATTAGACAACACTGAATATACTGCACTTTTCTCTATGTTTTCCCATCCTTGTAATTTCCTGCCTGATGGATAGAAAACTAATTAGTTAATAACCAGATACCAGCTTATCCCAAGCTTGGAGAAAATAGGATAGTATGAGTTCATCAGTAAGAGTACACAGCACGTGTATAGGTATACTCGTACTATACCCAGTACTGTAGTGTGAATCGTCTTACAGAATTTTATGAGCTTGGCGAACCGGCTAAGTGTAATGACCAGTTGACCACCCAATTAGGCAGTTATAAGTAGAGAAGAGCATGCAGCTTTTAACTCGTAACATAAATTTCATTAAGCATTACCACTGGTAATCATGACATCAGACTGGTTCCCTGCCTGAGAAGGAAATAGGATTGATTAGGTATAGGGGAACACAACAATCACATAAATATTTATTATAATGTATGTCTTGTAATTAAATTTACCGACATACAGTATTTATATATTCTTCATGTTTATACTTTCATGTTTCAGGTCGTACTGGTCTTGATAATAGAGAATGTATAAGAAAATATGACACTAATAATATAATGCTTATTCATAACTGCCTTTTTATCATTATTATTATATTCACTTTTAATTGTAAACTTATTTACAAGTAGCAGTATCTCCCTGATCATAATGTTTTCTTTCATATGATATTTTTTATTAGGAAAAAAACAGAACAATAACGTAACTAAAATATACATACAGGTATTGCCCTACTTACAATGGGGTTAGGTTCCAAAAAACCCATCGTTCGTTGAAAAAATAGGATCTCGAATATGGCCTAGCCTATACTACACAGTATACTCTGCACATATACAGTATAGTAATTATTAGTGTCAGCTAATTCTGCAGGTTTAATGCAGATTGACTTATGATAATTCAGTATAAAAAGAAATTGAATAACAAACAAGGCTTAGCCTACACTTAGGTACATCATATATGGTAGCCTAGCCTACATTATACTGTACTCTATTTTCACAAATTAACACCGTATTATACAAACATCAAAATAACGAATGTGCATTTTTTCCTTGGATCTTTTAAAAAGTCAAGCATTACTACACTGTATCCAGTTGTATATATTTTCGTATTGCTTTTGCATTATAAACTGCGATCATAGCGATCAAATGTTTTGGTTTGGGAATCGATCACACGGTGTTTATTTCGCCCATGTAACACAGCTCAGAGCGCTTTTCTTGCTTCTAGTTATCGTAAATGAATCTCTAGATATTTTATTTATATGCGACAAGGATATTTTTCGTTATACGAAGTGTTTTTAAGTCGAAATATAAATATGTCTCGTGAAATTAATTTAGCTATTTTTTTCGTTAATAGATGGCGTTGGCAGCTGGCCGTTTGGGACATGTTTGTTTTGTGTAAAAAAAAAAAATTAGGATTCCGTTCGCTACTTTCTCTTGATTTCATCATCAAACTACGAGCTTTACGTATTTATCTTTTATCAGTGTGAAAACAGCAGCAATATGCCCAGTAGTTTTGATTAAAATACTTTCTCTCAATTTTATTTACAGTCGAGTTTCATCCCTGTTGTCAATGCACAATAATTTATAGTCATTAGCAGCTTGAACATTGTTTTATCAGCTTCAGCTACAACTTGCAGCTTAAATTACTGTAGTCGTATATTTCCTTGCCGATCTTTTCTCCAAAACGGATAAGGGTATAATGTAAAAATATATCAGTCCCATTGTACTAAACGTCATTTTCCTAGCGCTTGACTTCAGGCCTTGACCTAGTATTTTAATCAAATCCTTCGGGCCAGCCCTATGAGAGCTGAAAGTCAGCTCAGTGGTCTGGTTAAACTACTTTAATAATAATAATAATTTAACATAACTACGGTAATTGTTTAACCGTACAATGGTTGAAATACAAGCAAAACAGTTGTTATCTGATTCGGTTATTAGCAAAACAACAGTTTCTCGTTCGGTTGTTTATGGCTGTACACATTTCCGCAAGAGTATAACGTTACTAAAAATACTTTTATTATTCCCTTACCTTTTTAATAAGAAGAGGGAATAAAGACATGGAGGAAAAGAAGTTGGTCTATTGTAAGTTGGTCTGTCGTGCATTTTACACTGTTGCTTGCGCCTGCGCGAAATTTTAAAATATTTTCTAAATATTGTCTTATCGGTATTAATTGCTAACCCCATCGTAAACTCGAATTATCGTAACTCGAGCACTACCTGTATTCGGTTAATGATTTACTGAAATATTTACCTTTTCCAGAAAATGCCTGAATTAAACAATTTGCCAGATAAAGACAGTTCCTCAAGAAAATTATGCTTGCTGCTAGATTGAAAATCTGAGCTTTTTTTTTTTTTTCTTTTTCAGTAAATACTCTATATCTAATGTCTTATTTGCTAATTTGGCGAACAACTACCTGGTCACTCATGTCAGTAGCCTACTGCATCCCATCCGGTAATGTGTCGTTAGTGACTTAGTGCATATCGTGTATTTCAGCAAGCGGTTGAGCAGATGTGTCATCATGTGTACCGTGCTTGCTTTCCTTGTACATTCATATATAGACATGTCTTAGAAGAAACCACTCTGCTGATGACAACAGGGTAAAGAAAAATAAAGATGTCTGGAAATATTTAAATTAAAATATTACAAAATTTATGTTGAAAGATTCCAGTAAAGGTTTGGTTTAGTATTTTTTCTTTTATAGAATAGCAGCATTTACTGCCAATACAGCAAACTCTATACAGGAGTAAAGTATATTTATTTTTACCTTGCGAAGAATACACATCTTAAAATCTATAAACAGTAATATACATATGATTTATAAGAATAGTAATGATGATTGAAAAAAGCACAACATTCAAACATGTATACTGGTACATAGATGTATCTTCATGTTATTATGTTCATTACCTATATAGTCTAGTAACATAGACACTCTTCAATATCAGTATAATGATGCTTAACCATTGTTTAGACATTTTATTTGGGAAATAAGAAGTATAATTGATCATTTTATTTGCTAGAATCCAAGATCAACGTTTCAACGTAAATGGAGCAAATTTGACATGCTTTTTGTGATAGAACTGGCTGACAAAATGATTGAATCCCACCACTGGCTACACCTCCAAAAATTAAAAACTAGAATAAAAATAAAAATAAATACATGGGAGTGAGTGACTGGAGAATCTTTGGGACGATAAAAGTAGGGCAAGAACGTTAAATATGAACACTATAAAATTTGGGAGTGGGATGGAAAAAGGTTGGGAAGTGACAGAAATTTTTACAAGAAAAAACATGAACTTGCTTGTGTCCTTGGGGTAAGGTGCAAATTGATCTGTTGGTTGCTGCCCAAAATGCAAACTCCCTGTTAACTGCACTTTATGCTAGGATCCTTGGCATGGATAGTCGATACTTTTCTTCAAGACTGCCAAAATCTAGACCCGTATGCTTTTCTTCCATTTGCACTTTTGAAGAAAGTTTTCAACAAGTTGTGAGTATCTGAGAACTCAGACCATTGTTAGCCCTTGGTGGGCCCAAAGGAAATAATTTCCCAAGCTACCCTTCTGGTGTTAGAAGTTCTTCACCTTCTGCCAATCAGGAAAGATCTTAAGAGAGTAGCATTTGAGAAGGTTCTATCAAAATCTCCATGTTTCATCTTACCGTATAGAAACTTTTATCTGTCTCTTGAAAGCAAGAAGCTTTTCTAGAGTAGCTAGGGAACCAATCCTCAAGTCAGTAGTTCTCAGCTGGTGGTACTTGGTGACATTTTGGGTGGTCCAAAGGATGTTCACTATTTTGTACAAATATTTTTAAATTTACCAAAATGCAGTGAGAACAATTTGCTGGTTGTAATTATTGCATAAGAAATATATTTCAATCCAAAATGTATATATACTAAAAAAATGAAATGGTCCATAATATTTTTCATATTAGGCTGGTGATTCATGACCTGAAACGAGTTGAGAACCAGTGCCTTAAGCCCTGTAGACCTTCCAGTGTTAGACTTTAACAGCAACAGTGGTCAGTTTCTTGATCATGGTGCTTGTACTGAAGGACAAGCTCCTGTACCTATGTAAATAACCCGATCAAGTTCTTCCCAGTATTTCAGGTACGCAAGCAACTTTCTGTTCCAGGGCTTAAAGTATATCAGTATGTAACGATCCAGACAGTTAATTGTATCATAAATATTTTCATGATAAAAACATCTTTTTTCAATAAATAATAAAGATTTGCCAAGTCAAGGAAGTCCTGGATAGATTTAAAGCACAAAACATCCTGTGTGATGAAACTTATGCCTTTTTTGTAAATCTTTTGGTGTTTTCATTGTTGTAACTCATGCCTTGTCTCTTTGAGCACCTATTCCCTTCTGTGTCAGTAATGTATATGCCAGGTAAATTTACCTGTTTTTCAGTAATTTTGGAATTAATTAATATGCCTCTGTACAAAATATGGAGAGTAAAGGTGAGGTTAATTCATGTGCATCTGGAGAAGAAGCATGCTAACCACAAGTGTAAGCCACAGTTTCAGGATGCTGAATGCCACTTTGTTCCCTTTGGGGTCCATTAGATGGTCCTTCAGTACTTGAAATTTTAGATGCCATTTTAGTAGTTGTGTCCACAATTTGCATTTTAATCTTCTTCTTTTCCTTAGGAAATGTTCTGATATTCTTACATAATGTATACTATTTTTATAACAGATGGCCTTATTTACAGTTACCTTTTTTCTTCTTTTTCTCAGCATGCCGTCAAGGTGTTCAGTGCCAAGAAATTTTGGAGAGGCATTATCTACTATTCAGTCATGAAGCATGGGCCAAGGTGAGAGCTGACCCTTGGAAAGATGACATGGACACATTGCCAGACCTAGGTAATCTAAAGTCTGAGAACGATGACTCTGGGTTTATAGATAGGGCTGCTCCAGGACCATCAGGCTGGAAGCCAAAGCTTAAAGTAATAGATATAACATCAGATTCAAGTGATGTGGAGAGTCTTCCTGAATTAAACCAGCCATTTAAAAAATTTAAGAAACAGTTAGACTTGGAACCTCCTGATATTGATTTTTATGAAGAACCTCCAGGAGCCAGAGATACTGATGAGGCCACAGTTAAATATTCCCCCAGACCTTCTCAGACCAGTTCTGTGGATGACAAGAAAACTGTAGTCTTTCCCCTTGATTCGCCTCATATATTTAACTTGTCCTTTAATGAGCATGACAGGTCTGATGGTTCCAGTAGCAGTAGTGAGACTCTTATGTATGAGACAGTGCTGAATGAACATAAGGCTGCTGATGTTGCCGAGCCTCAAGTTACGAAAACTACCACATGCAGTTCTAGTGATGAGTCTCAAAGTCTCCTCCAGAATAAGGAACAGCCTCCGAACCCGACAGTTGGTACTGCCATGGAAGATGATTCAAGAATCAGGGAACCAGAAGAGCAAGGTCTTGAAGATGACTATGAACTACTTAATAAGTTTGTTAATGAAGCTGTTGACAAATATGTCGGAAAAGCCTTAGTTAATGCCAGAATTGAACACTTACATATCCACTATCATACAAAAGGTTTGTATTTTTTTATTGTAGTTAACTTTTTCCTAAACAAATACAAACCCCTTGGTCTTTACATATGGGATTAACTTTAAGCGAGCTAGAAATCCGGCCATTAAACTTTTGCAAGGTGTTTATGGTAACAGCTACCAATGGTAAGGGCAGAAGCACCGCCCACCAAGTCGGTGTGCATTCAGTTCTACCCAGTTTTCTTTTGGCCGTCATCTCATCAAGACGTACGATTATCTCTCTGACCTGCCGTTCGACTTTCTCTTTTGTGTTTAAGTATATTTGTTTTTATAGTATATTGTTTATATTTTTTTGTTTATACTTTGCATTTATTGATATACAATTGAAACATTTTGACATGATTTTCTATGTCTCACTAATGATATATTCTTCTTGACTCATTTTAGCCTGTACAGGCAGTTCCTGGTTAACGGCGGGCTCGGTTAACGGCGATCCGGTTTTATGGGGCTTGTCTAGTGATGAAAATTGGCAATTTTCGGCGCCGAAAATCGCCGATTGCCACTTTTCGGCACTAATAATTGGGTATTGGTGCCAATACATATCTAACAGAGGCGCCAATAACCGAAAATTGGCGCTTTTTGGCGCCGATAACCCCAGAAAATCGCTGAAATTGCTGATTTTCGGTTATCATTACACCCTCAGAAACGGAACCGCACCGATAACCGGGGACTGCCTGTATAAGTTTTGGAGTCTCTCCTTATGTATCATTTTACTAACTTTTTGTTGTCTTGTTGTATTCATGCAAACCCAACACCTATCTCCTTGTGTTTGTTTTGTGTATTCTGTTTTCTTTTTATCACGTAAGTGTGGAGAGTTGGAAGGATAGTATCCACTGGCAATTGTTCTATTTTTAGACTTCTCTTGACCTTGTTTTTAAGAACTTCCCTCTTTGACGTTCTTTTGCTCGTTCTGAAGTGCATTTTCATGATCAAACAATGGTTTTTATTTTCGACTACACAATTTCAGATGTGTAGATTGAGAGGATTGAGACAAGGTGGGGTTTTTCGTGTTTCTAGGTGAGGGTTTCTTATTCATTCGTATGAGGATACCCTTGCCTAAACCTAGCGAGTTTTCCCCCCCTCTCCCTCAACACAGAGAATAATGTCACAAGATCTTTGACAGTGCATTTGGTCCTGTCTTGCTCTCCAGGATCAGTGGGAGTTCCTGTCTTGTTTCTTGCCCCGTCTTTGTTGTGGCGGGGGGGGGGTGAGTCGAAGGCACCCTCCCTTCCCCTCTCAGAGCGGTGTAGGTTTTTTTGCCAATAAGAAGTATCAGAGGAGGAAGAAGGCACCATCTTGGAAAGGGTGTTCTCCTCTTTCGATGGCCGCTTATCCGTCTCCTTATGGTTCCTGCTGTGCCCAATCTTTCTCCAGTTACTTCTTCCTTGGAAGATTTTACCCCTTCCCATTCTACCATAGCCTCGACTTTGGAAGTTTTGAGAGAGGGGTCAGGAGATATTATCTCACTGGCTGCCTCTACTCTCTTGAGGGGAGAGGTGTCCCCCACCATGAGGTAAGAGACAGCCCCATCTTGTTCTATTTCAGGATCAGAGACTCAGAAGATGCATGGCATCTGGGCTTTTCTAGGCCTTCTAGGAGTACCAACCTTAAGTGGCTTATTGTCCCTTTTCCTGTCCTCTCGCGTTCCTGTGTTGTCCACCTCAACAGTTGCCAGCCAAGCTGCTCTCCCCTTAGCTATACCAAGATCTTTGGTTCTGGTGATGCCACATCAGCCTTTGCTGTACCCTGACCAGCATTTTGAGTTGGTGGCTGCAACACCTAACCCATTCACATTCGTCATCTCGTCCTCCCTAACAGTTCCAGGTTTAGTGGCTCTCTTTGCACCTCTGTGTAGACCTATGATTCTGGATCTGTTGGCAGCGCCTTCACCTCGCAAACAGTCGGTTAACCCGCCTTCCTCGAGAAATCGCACCGTCGCCGATCAGCAGTAGGCTTAGATCAAGGAGAAGACAGCCAATTAGGAGCCGCCCTTCCAATGACATCATGGCAGGATAGCCAATTAAAAGTGAAGCGACTAAGTCCACAAACCAACAAACACGGATAAAAGATGAAAAATCCACGCATTACAGCCATTGCATCCTGCAATCTCGTCCTGAATGATGCTCTAACGAGGAGGGCGAAACTAGTTGACATTCAACGATAACTACCTCCTACACATATTGAACCACCGGATATGAATATTGGTCAATTGCTTGCAACCATTCCAGCACAAGAAAAACAATTAAGATGAATTGAGCGTTTACTAAATAAAATAAATGCTGTTGAAACTGCCATTTTGTTTAACAAAACCTGTATTATTGTTATTATTATTATTATTATTATTATTATTATTATTATTATTATTATTATTATTCAGTAGATGAAACCTGTTCTTATGGAACAAGCTCACAGGGGCCATTGACTTGAAATTCAAACTTCCAATGAATATGGTGTTCATTAGGAAATACAGAAAGAAGAGATCCCACTTGTTAAAAATAAAAAAAAATCAGTAAATAGATAAATGAAATAAAAATGTATTAAAATGCAAGAAAAATAGGATTAGGGTTATCAAATGTTTAATTTCCCCATCAAAGTTACACAAAATAATTTTCTTACTTTTGTTATTACAGATGGTCAAAATAGCATCCTTAATTACTTCAAACCTGTTGGTTCTCAATCATCTCCAGAAAAGACACCTAGCTGTAGTTCTCAGAGCACCAAAATGACAAGCAGCAGTAAGTAGTGTCTGACAAGCAGTTGTATGTAGTGCATAAGTTATAACCTAACTGCTATCTGTAAGGGAAAACAAGGAAAGTACTGGGTGAGTACAAAGAAAATTTCCAGTTTTTGGTTTCGGTTGTGATGACAGTTGTAAGTATATCTTGGATATGCCAGTTACTCGGCTATCTCTAACTTTTTCACTTGATTGCTTCATTTATTCAGCATCAAGAAATATATGGAATATTCTCTGAAACTACCACTGGCTGTAGTATCCAGTGCAGGTTCTCTTGAGCTGGAGTATATTGAAAGACTAAAAAGGCTAGTCAGACAGTGGAAGCTTGAATTAGATTTGGAAACCTAAAAGATTGAAACTGCATACAAAAATCAGATTATACACAGATTTAGCATTAATCATGATATGAACGAAACGATACAAAAAATATTTTGTTGATTTGAGAATAAAGCTTTAAGAATCATAATACTAGGAATCAGATACCATGATAGTTTAAAATGTCCACAAGAGAAAATATAGAATTACTTAAATATGGAGATGATGTAATGGTGAAAGGGAGATGGCAGTGGTTTGGATTTGTCTTTGGTATAACTTGGGGAGAATAGTATGTGATAGGGTCAGCTAGGCTCCTTAGGGCACCAAGAGAACTGGAAGACCTAGCCCTATATGGATGGGAACTAAGAGGAGGGAGCCGAGAGATGAGTGGAGTTTTGTGGAAGATAAAACACAGGAAAGACAGGAGCACCAGCCAGGAGCCTTTTGCATCTTGTGGCATTGGAGTCAGTGATATTGGTGACTAACTATGGTCAGGGACTGTAGTTTTCTTTCATTTGTTCATGTGTTTGTCTATTCATCATTGTGTTTGTGTCATGCTTAACCCTTGTCATTATAAGTCCTCCTGTAGGGTAAAGGGAATCCGGTCAGACCCATGAAATTTATACCAGATATTATGGACCTCTTGTACATCCATTTAAGCTCCAAAAACTGAGTCTGTGACTCTTTATTCTTTGACCCTTTAATGATAAATAATAATAATAATAATAATACTGTAATAATAATAATACTAGTATTCTTTATTTCAGCTCAGGGCCATGTACATGGAATATACAAAGTAGAGAGAATACAGTACACACAATCTAGATATACAAGATAACATGATAAAAATAATTATTGGTAATATCCACACAGTTGCTGAAGAGGTAGAAGAAATAGTATTCATAATAATGGTAATGACTGTAATAATATTGAGAATAAATAGTAAAAAAATATTAAAAATTATAAGGTAAAAAAAAACAGATTGCGTACAATCATTTTCCAGCTAAGGACCTTATGTGGTTACAGAAGTCAGGTCCAGAAGGCTATATACGAAAAGTGAAAAAGCAAATTTCACTAATAATAATAGATAATCATAGCGATAATAAAAAATAGTAATAAATGTAGAAATACAAGAAAAATAATAATACAGGCATTCCCTGGTTATCGGCGGGGTTCTGTTCCCAACGGCATGACGATAACCGAAAATCGCCGCTAACCAAAAATCGGCAATAGTAGCATTGATCCCTGGTTATCGGAGCCGGTAACCGGTGATCAGCGCTGCCGATAAGAGGTGATTGTGCTGATAACCAGTTATCGTCATTGCTAGACAAGTGCCAAAAAACCGGATCGCCGGTAACCGAGCTGCTGATAACCGGGGGCTGCCTATAATAATAATAACAACAACAATAAGAGATTCTGCAGATGACACTTAATAAATGCAAAAATAGACAGTTAGTATACACAGCAACTCAGGCCACCCCTGTGTGGAGTAAGGTAATGTCATTTATGGGACAGACGCCTCATTATCCCTTCTTTCCCACATTTTAGATCTTCTTGCCACACTGCTTAGTATGCTTTGTATGAGCAAATTGTTGCTGTTTCTTAATGGGGTGATCAGACTGGACATTGTTCACCTAACAATGATTTTTAAATTATCCAGGCGGTTTTCTAGTGGTAGAGAGGTGTGTTGGTGAAGCATCCGTGAATGTCATTGTGACTTCGGGTATAGTGCATCCAAAGGGACCACCCCTATATGCTGTAGCAGTATGAGTGGAAGAGCAGCAGTTTTGTGTCTTGGTGACAAAAGGTAAGGCTCCTTGTAATCATGTTGCCAGTTGCACATAGTTTATGACGCCTCTGTTCTGTGTGTGCTGTATCTTTTAGGTCGTTTGTGATGATGTGGCCCAAAGACGGAAATTCATGCTTGAATTCTGAATTTGTGGTTCTGCAATATGCTTAAATGATCTCAGGGGCAGCAACATGCACTGGGTCTTGGTTTCATTGTATAGGATATCAAATTCCTCTGCATATCTGTGGCAAGTGTCAGTTGCTGGAGACCTTACACTGATAGGGAAATCAGAACCGTATCATTGGTGTAACAGAGGTTTTTGCCACTACCCACATCGTACAGCACCGTACCCCACTCCAGTCTGCCGCCCCATATTATTGAACCTATGCTAGCAGTAAGACATCATCTGTTGTACTCCGAGCTTATCGAGTGATTTTATCGTGAAATATCAAGCCCATCCTTTATCTATCATGGCTAATGGCAAGCATAAAGCCATTGAAGATAGTGGCAGTGGTAAAAAGCGGCAAGCTATCTCTGTGAATTCGCGCAACTCGAATCACTCAAATTTGGGGTATTACTGCATTGAGAAGACAGGACTTTTCTGGGGAAAAAATGCCTGATACGTAAAAAATAAATCACCTGTGTAGAGAAGACAGTGCTAGGATATAAGGCAGCGAAGGATAGACTAACCGTACTGCTGGGTGGCAACGCTTTGGGAGACTTCAAGCTAAGACCGCTTTCTACCTGTAATCTGGATGTCCAATAACAAAGCCTGGGTAACTCTTGCTATATTTGAAGACTGGTTTTTCTGTCACTTTGTTCCCAAGGTCAAGCTGTACTGCTGCGAGAATGGGATTCCTTTCATGATTATCTTAATTTTGGATAATGCCCCTGAGCACCCACTGCACTTAGATGATTTCCATCCAGATGTGAAAATTGTGTATTTAACCCCCTAACACAACTTCACTCCTTCAGCTGAGGGATCATAGCGTAATAGCCAATTTCAAGGAATAATATGCTGGTCGTACTTAAAGGCAAGCATTGAAGGAAGTGAATGACTCTGGTATGACCTTATGTGACTTGGAAGGAATACAACATTTATAATTTCATCAAGAATATTGATGCTGCATGGTGTGAAGTGAGATCAACATGAATGGAGCATGGAAGGCTTCAGAAGATTTAATCAGGGAGAGGAGGAAAAGGGAATTGTTAAGTCTTATTGCCATAAGTGAAAAGCTACAGCTTGGGTTACAGGAAGAGGATTTTTAAGAGCTGTTTGAGTCTCACTCAGAGAAGTTAACAAATGAAGGTTTAATGGAACTGGAAGAAATGCAAAGAACAGAAGAACATGAAGGAGTGGAAGTTAAGCTTCTTCCTTTAAAGAAGCTTGGAAAAAAATTGATGGCCGAGGGTTTTCTCATATAGAGAAAGCTTTAACTATTTTTGAGAATCAGGACCCAAATGTTGGGAGATTCTCAAAAGCAACAACCATAGACGATGCTATGCACTGTTATCTTACCATATATAGTCGACCCCCGGTATTCTTGGGGGATGTGTACCACAACCCCCTGCGACTAGCTAAAATCTATGAATACATGGCACCCCTCTAAAAATACTTATACCTGAGTATTTTAATAGTTCTATCTCAGAAAATGCATTTAGTCATGAAAATTTTATGAAAATACAGTAATTAGTGAATACTGTTTCTCTATGAAAAATTGGTGAATTTTCCGCTAATAATGTGTATATACGTTCCACAGAAAAATCCACGAATACGTGAAACCGTGAATCTGGAACTGCAAAGGGGGTGGTTCACGAACCCCTTATTCGCAGGGGTTAGGTACAACAACCAACTGTGAATGCCCAAAATCCGTGATATATTGGAACCCTCCCCCTTCTAAAAGTGCTTATACTATAGTATGTAACTGCCTATTTTCAAGCCAATCAGCATCGAGGAAAGCTGGTACCCTGCTGTGGAGTTGGCTCCTTCCAGCCAATAGCTGTCATCATGGAAAGAGAGAGAGAGAAGGGGGGGGGGTGAACTGAGTATGGTATACCTTAAACTAAAATGTTTTTAGCTGCTATACCTTAAACTATCATCCTAAAGCACATTAATATTTCAAAGTCTTCTTACAGCATTACCCTTACAAATATATGGCTCACAGCTACGTGTGAAAACTAATAACGTTACCCCTAAGAGAGAGAGAGAGAGAGAGAGAACTGAGAAGGGAAAGTGAACAAAAATACATATGCATATTAAAAATATTTAATACACTAGTGACAGTATGTACACAAAGGCAAATAAAGATTAATTCACAAAACTAGGGTATAAGAATATACAGTATCAGTAAACATTAAACTAAAATCATTTATAAAAAAGAGGGGAAACTCCCTCACAAAGTATCAGAGCTACAAGCCAATCAGCAACTAGCAAAGCTGATATCCTGCTCTGTCATTGGCTCCTCTAATCCTTCCAGCCAATAGCGTGTTGTGCTACAAGCCAATCAGCATTGAGGTAACATACCCTGCTGTGTGTTTCGCTACTTCTAACCCTTCCAGCCAATAGCTCCCTTTCTATCGATTTGTCAATCTCACATTCTACGAGTATCCTTTGGTATAAAGAGAGGGAGAGAGAGAAGGATTGAACGGAGTTGTTTACATCACTTAAACAATTAAAAATGTTGAAACGATAGTTTTTTTTTTTTTTTTTTTGTACATATTACGATGATAATAGCTCAGTATACAGTATATAGTACAGTATATATATATATATATATATATATATATATATATATATATATATATATATATATATATATATATACAGTGATCCTCGTCTGTATCGCGATAATGGGGCCAGAACCCCCAGCGATAAGTGAAATTCCATGAAGTAGCATTGGCCCCTCCCTAGGGAGGCATATACTGTATATACATGGTATATATTTAAAGGCTTTATGTATATCCTTTCCCACACTGTTATAAACACTTCCTATGCACTTAAACACTGTATTACTATTTTGATCTCCTATCACAGTAATATGCATAAAAAAAAAGATCGTCCCATATTTGTAATGTTTACGTTCTGAGAATCAGCTGACTGAAGCTGCTCACTACTAACGAAAGAATTAGGAAAATAATTTTTAGTTGCTAAAAGAAACAAATTTATCAATGAAAATATTTTTAATTCTGTACATAAAAGTTTATGATACAGTAATTCATATTTCATTGAGAGAGAGAGAGAGAAAATGGTGTGTACTGTACAGCACAGTAGCTTGGGACGAGACTGTATACAGTATCCTTGAGTTGCTTACGTATGAAATTCGGATTTTAATTATTTTTACAGTGATTTAAGATGAAACATCAACATTGATAAGATATTCTCTTATGTACCACTCACGTTTCTTGTCCGAGTGCCTGTGGGTATATACTGGCTTCCAGTCCTTGCGCGTCGGTCTCTCACAAGCCGTTCTTCTCACGTAACATGATGAAACATCGCTGTTTTCCAAATATGGCTGCCGATATGGCGGTACTTTTAATTTTAATTTTTCCATTAATATTTCTGAAAAATCCGCGATGCAGTGAAGCATCTTTTGTTTAATTTCATTTTGTACTGAATTATATGTCATAATGCAATGAACCAACAGTACTAGCAGATATTAATAATTATTAATGGAATTAATGAAATATTTGGGTCTTCATATATCGCGACTATTTTGAAATTTCCGGAAAATCCGCTATATATTTTCTCTTATAATATACATACGTAATGGAAAAAATCCATGAAGTTGTGAATCCACGATAGTCGAACCGCAAGTAGCGAGGGTTCACTGTATATATATATATATATATATATATATATATATATATATATATATATATATATATATATATATATATATATATATATCTTTCTGCCCTACCACACTCCCTTTCTATCTATGTATCCATCTCTCACATTCTACGAATATCCTTTGGCATAAAGAGAGACAGTTAGGCCTTCATCACTCCCCCAAGTTGGAGACAGGAAAAGATCAGTGAAAACAATTGTTGAACTAAAATCTTACCTTAATTTACAATATTTCTCTAAATGAATTGATATTTTGATGTGTTTACATTAATGTTAATATTTGAAAATTAGTAAATGATTTATTTATCATACAAAACAAATAAACATACATGTTACATATGCATAAAAATTCTCATTCTTATCTCAGTGAGAGAGAGAGAGACAAGCTTTGTTATTGGCTGCTTCCAACTCCTTCAACCAATCGTGTGTCATCATGGAGAGAGACAGAGAGGGGTGAACATTTTTTTTATTTTTTACAGTATTATAGATAGTCCCCGGTTATCAGCGATCCGGTTTTATGGTGCTTGTCTAATGACGATGATAACTGGATTTTCGGCACTGATATGCACCGGTCCCCAGTTATAGGAGCTGATCCCCAGTTATCAGCGCTGATCCCCTCTTATTGGAGTGCAGATAACAGGATATCAGCGCCGATAACCAGGGATCAGCGCTATTATTGCCGATTTTCGGTTATCGGCAACTTTTGGTTATCGTCACGCTGTCGGGAACAGAACCCCCACCGATAACCAGGGACTGCCTTACATATTACAATGACAATAGATTGATATTGAAGGATTTTCCTTCAACATTTTATTGATATTTTGCTGTTTTTGCATTAATATTAATATTTGAAAATTAGGAAATCAGTTATTTATCACACAGAAAAATGATATGTTACATATGCATAAAAATTCTCTCTTATTTCAGTGAGAGAGAGAGAGAGAGGGGGGAAACAAAAATGTACTATTGACAGCACATACAAAGCAATGAGCTACAAGCCTTGTTATTGGCTACTTCCAACTCCTTTAGCCAATAACATGTCTCATGGAGAGAGAGAGAGAGAGAGAGAGAGAGGGGGTGAACATGGTTTTTTTACTCAGTACATATTACAATGATAATAGATGAATATGTATTGAGGGATTTTATTTTAACATTTGAGTGATATTTTGCTGTTTTCACATTAATATTAATATTTCAAAATTAGTAAATAATTTTTTTGTCATAAAAAATGTATTTAGTCACAAAAATAAAATGAAAATACAGTAATCAGTGAATATTGCTCTACAGAAAAATCCATGAATTAGTGAATTATCCCACTATATATTTGGAGATAGTTTCACAGAAAAAACTCAAATGACTGAATATGGGAATGCCGAACCGCGGTCTAGCAGCAGTCCACTTAGTGTGTTTTAGGATGAAAAAACATAAAGTGCTGTATTAACTTTATATCATATTGTACTTAAATAGGCATGAAGACCAACTTATGGACAATTCAAGAGACAAACAGCTGTTTGGGTGCACAGCTGTTTGTAACCCGAAAATAGGGTAGTGTCTGTCATAAGAAAACCTTACTTTTAATGCATACTTATGTTTTTTGAGTTTTAACATTCATTTTCTCAGCATAATTATTATGCAGTTTAATGTAAAATAGTTTTGGAAATTAGGTATTTTACCTATTGTTTGTATCTCAGGACAATGCCAAGACAAGGATTATTAGTGGGGTAATGCTGCTTTCAATTATAGTACTATGTCACTAATATCAGTCATTTATTTATGTTTTTTATTCATTTGCTGTTTGGTTATAAATACAGTTAATGAAGCCAGGTAAGTTTTCTTATAAATCTGTTGCACAATTTGGTGTATGAAGACAGCACCCTTATCCAGTGGTTGCTTGTAGGAGAATTCTTGCCTGATGAGCATGGACAGAACTGTATTACCTGTACCTTATCATAGTGTGGGGACATAACCTTTTTGGTGCATATCCTGACCACTGATGCCTGCAGTTATACCTAGCTATGGTCATTGTTGAACCCTGTTGAAATATGACCTGTTGTGAAGAGTAAGCTACTGTGCCACTTGTAGTAATAACCAGAGTTTAAGTAGCATGTTCCCACATCATATGATGGACATGTGGATCTATAGTACTGAAAAAAAAAAAAAAATTTTGTATGGAAAATATAAAACATAACTAAAATGATAAAATAATGTTAATGTTTAAACATATAAACCTATGTTTTATATTTAGTTTGCAACTTATTACCTTGCATCTGCTGTATCTGATGAAAGAAGACCCATACACTAGCATTGAGTGGGCTGGTAATTCCTTGTAAGGGGCGAGTTCATCATCAGTTAATTAAATATCATTGATATCCTATTATTGATTTATTTTTAAAGCTTTTTTTTTTTTGTTTTCCAAATTCAGGAGATAAGAGCTGACAAAATATAGGTGTTCGTATTAAACAGCACCATTTTTGTGGTACAGTAAGTTTAACCAGACCACTGATTCACATTTGTAATCCCCAATCTTGCTGTTAGAAGGATTTGCTCTTAAATTAGCGTTATAATTGAAGAAGGCATAGTTTAAGGAGTTGAGCAGATACTAAGGAAGATACTAGTGTGAAGCTTTAATGGGTAAATGTTAATTCGGTTACTGTTAAATAATTTAGATGTATTATTTTCCTTTTATTGTAGTAGACTGTAAGTGTATCAGTATCAGTGCTTGCTATAGCATGAAGTTTGTAACTTTTTCTGAATTGAATTTCAGGGACACAAAACTCAGTTAACAAGAAATCTTCAGGTACAGAAAACTCAGTTAACAAGAAATCTTCAGGTACACAAAACTCAGTTAACAAATCTTCAGGGGATGAGTGGAAGGCTCTGATGTCTAAGATGCAAAACAATGCCAAGAAGGCTGGTAACAATCAAGCTACAGTGGTATGTTATGCAAAATACTGAATTTACCTGTTTGTTTGATTTTTATTTTAATTGCTCGACTGTATGTCAGTCCTATTTCAGACTTTTTTAAATGGAAAATATATTGTTAGAGCTACATTTTATGTGTGGATGAATTGTTTGAGTATTATGTGTGCAATGTAGGAAGGATTGAAAAAGTTGGAGGTGTGGAGATAAGTAGATGGCGTGAAAGGTTTATGTAGTTGAAAGAATGGGTCATATTATTTTGGGATGAATTTATGTGGAAGGGTTGGAGAATAACAGAATGGGAAAGCAAATGTATGATGCAGAAGTGTAGGACTGAGAAAGGGAGAACAATATAGTGAAAAAACAGGTTTTGATGTAGGAAAACCTATTTTTGGTAGCCGCTGTTTGTCCTCAAAGGAGTTACACTCTCGTGGTCCCCCCAGGGTTCCATAAGACAGACCAAGCAATTACAAAGAATTCTCTTATAGTTGGTCTCAGCCAGAACGGTGCTTGTTGGCACAGTGATAGAATATAAAGGACTCAGGACAGGAGGGCTCTATCTGCTGTCCTGCAACAATTGCCTCGGCTTTAAATACGTCTCACCTGCACAGGCAACAACATAAGTCGGTGGCCATCTTCATCAAAACATCATGTCTGTGCAAGGTAAATGTTCAACCCAGTCCATCTCCTTTTCGTCAGGGAAAGTGGGTGGGTTTGAGGATTCTTCGCAGTTACCAAAACAGGTTTTTCCTATGTCAAAACCCGTTTATTGATAGCTAGCTGCTGTTCGTCCTCAAATGAGTTTAAAAAAGAGATTGACAGGTGACAAAATGGCTTAGCTCCTAATAAATAGATCCCAACACCCCAGATTAATTTCTGGTCTGAGGTATAGTCACAGGTTATAAACTATTTTCTGTATTCTGGGTACCCATAGGGTTTGGCAATAAAGAAACAACACACAAAAGTAATTGGAAAGGGAGGACCTTAGTATCCAGGAGGTTTGAAAGTTCATGCAAGAAAGAAGTGTTTATAGGTGTATGAAAATGTTGAAGTTTTATTCATTGGTGGTCTGTCTGTGTTTCGGCAATAAGAGTAAGAATGTGTCAGTGACTGCATGTTGCTTTCCTAACATGCCACCCCTTCATGGAGGGAGTGCTTAATATTGGATGTGGTTCAGAAGAGACAAGTGTATTTGATTCGTTAAACCCCTTAAGTTTGTCAAGCATGAAAAGAGGTACAACAAAAACTTTGGGGTATGGTCCAGAAGTATCATAAGAGAGCTATTCTTTTGCATCATGGTATTTGAATGAATTTTGCAGGAAAGCATTCATATGGCTTAAATGGGCCATGAATAACAGATTAGCAACTCTTCGGGCCTCAGCTCAATGCATAGGTGGAATGCCAGGTGTCATTAAGATTTTATGGTGAAAAGTAATGCTGCTAATCCCTGATATCCCTAGCCCAGTACATCATGTGCAGAATCTGGTAAATCATGCCACATTGGACATCCAAGTGCACTGTATAAAATACCTAAAAATTCCTTTACATAGGAGGAAACACCTCAGCGGTTAGAGTTCTGTGAAATGGAAGGTAGAGAATTTGCAGATTCTGAGAGTGAACCACACAGGAAATCCCAGAATATAGAATACATCCTTAAAAAATGAAGCCCCTATGTAAACATAGTCTTGCAAGCTAATCCGCATACAAATAGCCTAGTTGCCAACCTAGCCTACTACTTAGCTAAATTCTGACATTGCTTTTTATCATTTTGTCACTCATATATTTTCACTTTATCATTTTATAACTTTATACTGTATAATTTTCTTTAAAATCATTTTATAACTTTATACTGTATAATTTTCTTTAAAATAGTATGCTTTATTTAACACATTTAGATTCCTGAGTTAGCCTAACCGTAAGTCAATTACAGTACTTAACTTTTATCAGAATCTGCAGAATATTGTTGACTTTCATCTCCTAAATTTACTATCTTCATAATTATCACTATTAGTTTCTTCATCTTTTATTTTGATTGTAGAGGGTAATGCAATGACAAAAATAAAGAATGAATTTTGATGATCACTCAGTGTATTTGAATGTTGCCGTCGAAACGTAAACAAAGCACACTGCCATCTATTGAGGAAAATGAACACTAAACATTTGCTAACAGGAGAAACATTTTCTAGCATAAATAAAGATTTATGCTTGTGCTTCTTACCTCTAGCATCATCTGATCTCATGGGTGATATATCGAATGGGTAAATGTACAGCTATAAAAAAGAAATTGTCAAAACTATATCACCTATAAGTCTTTCAAGCACTCTAAGAGTAAGGAATTTGTGCGTTGCCAAATGTCTGATTGTTTTGATTAAAAGTTTTGACTTGGTAGAGCCTTCTCAAGAGAATCTTTAAAAAAAATATATTTGTTCTTTTAAAGGTAATATCATAAAAATTTGACTTCACATATTTTCATTACAAACAATTATTTTCATAAAAAGAGATATGGCAAATATTTGTTTTTGGGAAGTTGTAAACAATACATGGTGCCACCTTCATGGCCGTGCAACGGACTAATGGCGGCTGATTCAAAATCAAGCCGAACCACCGGAGTTCCCAGACCACAGAATGCCAGTCGTAAGAGGTTCAACTGTATTGGAATGCTTAGGGGAGCTGGACATTGATGATCCAGCATATCAGCAAGAGGACCATAGTAATAGTGATAGGAGGTATTTTTGCAGATGTTGTACTGTACTGTATAAAGGCACTCAAGACCTTGCTTTATCCAGCAATTGTCTGGTGGTGTTCAGATCCATGGCATCTTGCCTAGAGTATAAGAAAATGATGATAGGATGATAGACTGATGGAGAGTGTATACTTTATGACTGTTTTACTGGGATGGCAGGAGTGATGCACGATTATGGATTGAGTAATGATAGTGAGAAATCAAGCTGTTTGAGGTTTTTGTGGATAATGAAATAGTGCAAGTCATGGTTGACAAAACAAACCATTATCATGGATGTCATGTTGCTGGTCAACTATCATGCTTGAGTAATTTAAAGAAATGGACAGATATAGGCTTGAGGGAAATGTTAGTATTCCTCACAATAACATTGTTCATATCCCAAGTATCTAATTAGAGTGTCAGGGATTATTGGTTGGCTAATATGTATTTTCATTTGCCAATATTTCCATAGCTTATACCTTGTGATTGGTACCAGGTTCAATACAGATTTTTACATTTTCAGATAATGGTTTGAGAGACCCACATTCCAAGGACAGTCTTTGGGTAATAAGAAACATTATTCAACAAATACTGGAATGATTTACAAGATGCTTTTATTTATTTCAAAAACTTGATGAAAGTTTTGTGTTATTCAAAGGGCACTGTATTTTCAAACATTGTATTAGATCAAAGAAGCACTGGTTCGATATTAAAACATATCTCATCTGTGACTGTAAAACTGGGTATATGATCAATACTGTTCTCTGTTTCAGAACAGATGTAAATATTATTATGGTTTCAGAAAAATTAGGTTTTCTTCACGTAGGGTTAGACTTGAATCCTCATGGTCTAATGGTCCCATTTGGGTTCCTACAGCCCAACAGCACCTGATTAACACAAAAAAAATGTTGTCTCTCATTCTGTTTTGGGTCCTTTCTTCTTAGGGATTCATTATACATTATATACAAATATTCTAAAGGGGTATATGTTAAAACAAGAAAAAAAATTTTTAATCTTATTAACTACAAAATGTATTATTTAATTTGCAAATCTCCATTCACAATATACATAAATTAATTTAGTCTTACCACATAAATATTCAAATAATTCTGATTGGCTTTACATTTACAAATTTAGCAATTTTTTGACTGTGCATTTCTTCTGTCAGATTCTTAACCAATTCATATCACTCTTAGAATAAAGATTTATTTAGTGCTAAATCACTTTTCTTTTTTCATATGCTCAATCCTTTCCATTATGAAAGGAAGACTACCATATACTGTAGTACATATCTTTTACAAAAACAGTGCACCGAAATTCTGAAATGAAAATTTCCTGCTTAGTAATTCCAATTTATGCTGAACAAGAAGTTATAAAATTGTCACCAAACCATCATAAAGCCCCTGCTAAATCACCCAGTTCTAGATTTGCCCGATGCATCCATGGACAGTCTCACTAAGATAATCAACAGCTTATCTATAAACTCCAGTTACATAGTCTGCTCCACTGACTAATAATTCTTATAGTGAGAAGGTACTGTACTTTATAATCCAAGTTCCTCATTGGATGGGTCGATATTGTACTCTGCTAGCACTCTCCTAGGCCCACGTTTGATTCTCCGGCCGGGCAGTGAAGAATTAGAGGAATTTATTTTTGGTAATAGGAATTCATTTCTCGGTATAATGTGGTTCGGATTCCACAATAAGCTTAGGTCCCGTTGCTAGGTAACCAATTGGTTCTTAGCCACGTAAAATAAGTCTAATCCTTCGGGCCAGCCCTAGGAAAGCTATTAATCAGCTCAGTGGTCTGGTTAAACTAAGGTATACTTAACTTTATAATCCAACAGTGAAAACTCCTTTTCCAGAAAGATCAGCATGTGTATCCTGACAAGAGAAGAAAAGATTAGCGATGACCAGGACATCTTTAACATGGCAAAACACACAAATGCACTAAAAAATTAAACAAATTTTCAAAACTAAAAGTTAAATTTGAAAAATGTAACAAAATATAAGTTAAAATAAAGGTATTATGTAAAAAAGCCTAGGTAAAAACATAAGAACAGTCAGAGCATTAAAATGTTCCTGCCAATGACCCTCTAAACCACTCAGTAGCAGTCATGAAAACTCTTAGCCCTTTATCATAGTAAAGATGTTATTCTGTACAAGGACAATTACTACACAGCCAGGCAGAAGTGAATATCTAACAGCAATACTAGGGTGGTCGTTACTGTTCACAAAAACAGAAAGAGGATGCTCATCTTTCTCCCAGGCAGGAAGAAAGGAAAGATTGTTTTTAGAAAGAAAAGGCATCATCGTATAAGTATAAAACTGGAAAGCCCATGTCTACAGGATTTTGCTCATAGATCCTGCATGCAGCTGCTGCTCAACAAATATGGCACATTTCAACCAGAAAGGGGCAGTAGAAGGGTTTCAAGATAATAGTTTGACCATCTTGCACCTGTGCCACCAACACATGATAGAGCAGAAGAACAAAGATTATGTCGTGTGTGCAAATGCAAAGAAACAAACAGGTCAAAAAGAAGAAAGCAGCCTCCTGGGTGTGAGGTGGCCATAAACGTGGAATGTTTTAGAGAATACCATAGGTATGTCTAGTGCTTGAAAATGAGAGAGAGGGATTTCACTTTTGCAAATCAGTTACTCAAGGAATATTCACTTGTGTATGATTTTTATTTCTACTTATAAATGTTTTTGTATTTTATTGATTTGCTGGGAAATATTTTTATTCTTTTTCATGTGTGTAAACATTATGCTTCTCAGTTGTGATATTTATAGTTATGGGTAAATGTAGCTTTCGTTTCAGATTAACTTATTGCCAAGAGAGAGAGAGAGAGAGAGAGAGAGAGAGAGAGAGAGAGAGAGATGGGGCTGATGTTGGGGCAAGGATCGAATGAACTCAAGAAATTGACAAAATGCACAAGAATGGTGTAAAAAGTTATATATTTTTGTATATATATACATTTATAATTACTCAGGGAATGTTGCTGTTATAGTTGTTTATATCTTTTTCAGTGTAATTTTCAATAGTGTAGCTGCAGTCTGTCCTCAAAGGGGTTTTCCTTAGTGTAGCTGCAGTCTGTCCTCAAAGGGGTTTTCCTTATGGTCTCGCCAATCAGTCCACTAGACAAACCAACCAATAGCGAAGAATTTTCTCATGCGTAGTTGGTCTTGGCCAGAATAATGCCTGTTGACAAAGTAATAGGGTATAAATGGACCCAAGGCAGGCAGGCTCGTTCCCCATCCAACAGCAATTACCACAGTCTTTCCATTCACCATTCTCACACAGATATGGTAATAGTGCGCAAGGCAGCTATGTTTGCCGTAGCTCTTAGGTCTGCCAGGGAGAAAGCACTGACCTAGTGTGCTCCTAAATAACCTACATATTCATAATGCCTTAGCAACGGGATGCTGCAGCCATCTACTAAGGAAAGTTGAATGTGTAGTTGTGAGCTTCTGTACAAAATTAAGTTCCTTAATTTCTCAACAGGTAGGCTTAATTGTCAAGAGGATTGTGGATTAGGTTACTTGGCTATATCATGTTTCTGCACTTTTTAACCTTTTTATCTTTTTTAAAACCCATTAATTAGAAATTTTACTATTTATAATTGTTAATCAGTGGAAAAGAATAATGTTTTAGTCTAACATTTCTTCCCAGTGAGGTAGTTCTGACCTTGACTTGCAGCTCCCTTATATGCCTAACTTCATTTTTAGAATCCTTGGCCAGGCAGGAGGAGGTGCAAGAGGTTGTTTCTTGGGGCAAGCATTCCTCAAAGGGGGGTTGGTCAAACACACACACACACACCCCGGGAGCTTCTATGAGTAAAGGAGCAGACAGGATTGCTGCTCTCCCTCACACCATCATTCTTGGTCTCCGGGTTGTGGAGGGAGGGAATCGCAACTTTCTCCTCTGAGTGTGTAGTGATTAAACTGTTCTCCATCCCTGCTTTTGACACAGTTATGGTCTCCCCATAGATCAAGGTGGACCAGGTCTCAGTCCAGGGTGAGCTTAACCCCCCCCCCTGCACCTCGGACGAAACCCAGTGTCCTGCTGCTGGGAAATGCCAGACTGTGCTGCACCATCCCCGCATTCCTACCCACCCTCTCTGCTTCCCTCCCACTTTGAACAACTCCCAGTACCCTTTTCAGAGACCCAGTCGAGATGCCTCCTCTGTGTTGGTGGACAGGAGCAGGCGTGAGATTGGGAGCAGAAATCTCCAGTTTTCCCTACTGCAGAGATAGGGACTCACAGTGAAACTGCAGAGGCCCTGGCACTGTGGGCCCAGCTTCCCTGAATCCATTCCCGTAGACATGCAGCAGTGCTTCCAAGTGAGTAAACCTTTGGGAACCAGCCCCAGTATCAACTTTATTGGGCGTCTCTTGCAGACCACATGACTGGTTACACTCAAGAGGTGAGGCCTTCGGTAAGGTTACTTTTGTCGGGGCTTGCTTGTGGTGTTTTGACTCAGGTGAATTCACTGATCTGCAGGCCAGCCAGTTCCCTTACATCTAGCAGATTGGCCAAGCTACTCCCCCTGCCATTTTCTATGTAAAAGAAATATTTTGTGTCCCAGAGAATGTGAATAACACACAAGTAAAAAACATGTTATAAAGACATCCATTCCATCTTGAAAAACTCAACAATTTTGAGCCACACTAGGCTCCTCTTCAGATGAGTGTAAAAATAGGAATGAAGGGATGAATGACAAAAAGAGTACAAAGTAAAATAAAAGAAATAAATATAAAAATAAGTATCAGTGACATAAAGGTAATTTGCGTCACACTCAACTGGCAATTTAAATTTTTAGGCTACATTTTAAAACTTGGCTGCCTTCAAAACACAAGAAGTGATAAGACTCTCAAGTTTATAACAACCATTTTTTCATTTCAGAATCAGAAGAAACAAAAAGTTGTTGAAGTTGCTATTATCAAAGTAACCCCTTGTATGAATTTGAATGATGTTTCTTACAAATTTGATAGTCTTACCACTTCTCATGTTTTGAAAGCAGCCAACCTTTGTAATGTTGTTAAAAGATTTAAATGGCTATTTGGGTGTGACTTAAATGACTTTTATGTCTTTGATACGTATTTTTTTATATTTATTTTTTTTTTTACTTTTTACTCTTTTTGTCAATCCTATCTTCATTCTTGCTTTTGCGCTTACCTGAAGAGGAGTCTAGTTTTGCCCAAAACTCTTGTTTTTAAAGATTAATAGGATGTCTCAAGAACAGATTTTTAATTTGCAGCTGCTTGCATGTACAGTGTAATTCATCCCTACAAATGACACATCCCTACATCTCAAGCTGGTGCGGTGTTGCCTAACTAATAATCTGCTTCTTGAGAAGTTGAGGCAAGAGGAACTTATGTTCAACTATACTGAGTCCAGCAAATTATGTTCAACTATACTGAGTCCAGCAATAGGTCACCTTCAATACCACCATGATGAAGGCTGTGCTGTCAAGGATTTGGCCAAAGACAAAAATTATTGCTTCCCTCCCACTTTGAACAACTCGCAAAACCTTTTTCAGAGATCCAGTCGAGATGTCTCCTCTGTCGGGGGACAGGAGCGGGAGTGAGATTAGGAGCAGAAATCTCCAGTTTTCCCTATTGCAGTGGAGATGGGGACTTACAGTGAAACTGCAGAGGCTCTGGCACTATGGGCCCAGCTCCCCTGAATCCATTCCCATAGACTTGCAGCACTGCTTCCAAGTGAGCTTAACCTTTAGGAACCAGCCTCAGTATCAACTTTACTGGCAGTCTCTTTCAGACCAGGTGATTGGTTACGCTCAAGAGTTGGGTGATTGGTTATGCTCAAGAGTCAAGACCTTTGGTAAGGTTACTTTTGTCAGAACTTGCTTGTGGTGTTGTGACTCGGGTGAATTCACTGATCTGCAGGCCAGCCAGTTCCCTTACTTCTAGCAGATTGGCCAAGCTACTTCCCCTGCTTTTTTCCAAGTAAAAGAGATATTGTGTCCCAGAGAATGTGAATAACACACAAGTAAAAAACACATTATAAAGACATCCGTTCAATCTTGAAAAACACAACAGTTTTGAGCCACACTAGGCTCCTCTTCAGATTAGTGTAAAAATAGGAATGAAGGTATAAATGACAAAAAGAGTACAAAATAAGTATCAATGACATAAGGTGACTTGAGTCACACCAAACTGGCAGTATAACTTTTAGACTACATTTTAGAACTTGGCTGCCTCCAAAACATGAGAAGTGATAAAACTATCAAGTTTGTAACAACCATTGTTCAAATGCATACAAGATGTTACTTTATTAACAGCATATTCAACAATTTTTCATTTTAGAATCAAGAAACAAAAAATTGTTGAAGTTGCTGTTATCAAAGTAACCCCTAGTATGAATTTGAATGATGTTTCTTACAAACTTGATAGTCTTTTCTCATGTTTTGAAAGCAGCCAACCTTTGTAATGTTGTTAAAAGATTTAAATGGCTATTTGGGTGTGACTTAAGTGCCCAAAACTGTCATGTTTTTAAAGATTAATAGGATGTCTCAAGAACAGATTTTTAATTTGTAACTGCTTACATGTACAGTGTAATTCATCCTTACAAATGACGCATCCTTACATCTCAAGCTGGTGCGGTGTTGCCTGACTAATAATCTGCTTCTTGAAAAGTTAAGGCAAGAGGGATTATGTTCAACCATACTGAGTCCAGCAAATCTGGAAGCAGTGTTGATGTCGGAGATACTGTTCGGCTCTTGGCTAGATGTGGTAGGTCACCTTCAATACCACCACGATGAAGGCTGTGCCTTCAGAGATTTGGCCAAAGGCACAAATTGTTGGTCTTTGCCACCTAGGTTACAAGTGGACCAACTTAGTCCTTCAAAGGAAGGCCCTGTTCCTTGCACTCATGTTGAAGTAGGTATTGCATGAGAGTTGGCTCTCTCTCCATAATAGTTCCATCATGGACTCGCCCTGCTACTTTCTTCCCTTGGAAGGTGGAAGCAGTGGTGGATATAAAAGTGAAGATTCATGAGATACACTAATTTTCCGAGCAACCACCTGCGAGTCCTCTCAAGGAAGTAGAGCCCCAACAGAGAGAAATGCTGGTCAATTGAAGTCTGCCTCTCCAACAGCATAGCAGAAGGTGCAGCAGATCAGACTGTAACAACACCCCATTCCATTGACCTTGAAGAAGCTCAGCCTAAGCAAGGAGGTAGGAGCAAGAACTTCAGTGAGATTGGCTCTCTCTCTCTCTCTCTCTCTCTCTCTCTCTCTCTCTCTCTCTCTCTCTCTCTCTCTCTCTCTCTCTCTCATCCAATCCTATTCCCAACTTATCTCCACAACTCGACCAAATCCTAAGTTCTGTGGGGAGAAGTCAGAATTATGTTGTAGAGGGGAGCAATCTAGATCATACAGGGCTGGTCTCCAGGTTTCTACAGTTGCCTCTTGCTTGTAGAGAAAGTATCAGAAGGCTGGAGACTGGTCATAGACCTCTCGGCACAAGAGCTACATCAGACAGACACCATTTACTGTGAAGACAGCTTATTTAATATTGCTGTCAGAGAAGGAGACTTCATGAACTCAATCAACCTTAAAGACGCATACTTTCAGATCCTAATACATCAGGGCTTGAGGAGGTTCCTATAATTCATATGTCAAGAAAAGTTCTTCCAATTAAAGGCTCTGCTTCAGGCTAACGGCAGCCCTTTAGGTGTTCACAAGAATCTTCACTCTGGTCTCAGCTTGGGTTCACTTAGAAGGAGTCCATCTGTTATGTTACCTGGGTGATTGGCTCATCCTCACTTCCTCAGAAGGAAAACTACTACTGTACTTGACAAGCAGCAACTCCTATCCCTCTGCCAGAGTCTGGGGTAACTGGTGAATTGACAGAAGTCCAACTTGATTCCCTAGTAGCAGATCAAGTACTTAAGGATGAGATTAGATACTGTAGCAGTGAAAGCCTTCCCAGCAACTTCCTGGATAGACAACCTCAAGGATGTCACAAGGTGATCCCTGGAAGACAAGGAACAACTGGCCTGACCATAGAAGTAATCCTGGGTCAGCTTTCATCTGAAGAAACTTATACTGAACGAAGCAGTCCCCTTTGATCCATGCAGTGGCAATTGAAATGTCATAGGTCCTTCCCGGACAAACCCCAACACCACTTGCTTCCTGCAAAGGCTGGGGAGCTCATCTAAGAGGAGAGTTTACTTCAGAACCACTTTCCTGATCACTGGATAAGGATCTCACCTGAAAGATGGTCTTCCTCATAGCCCTTGCCTCAGACAAGAGAGTTGGGAAACTACAAGGATTGTCGTATCTCTTCGGGCAGGATGGGGATTCCTCTCCTCCCTCATTCCAGAGTTTATGGTTTAAACACAAGATCCCTCGGTTCAGCACCCCAGGTTTTAAAGGACCCAGGAGAGATGCTGTTATGCCTGGTAAGTTCCCTTAGATATTACAATAATGCTTAGGCAGAAGTGTGAGCGCTTTATTTGAGCACTTTTTGTGTAAAGTACTGTGTAGGATATTCTGTATTGTCAATAAGAATATAATGTACTGTGCAGTTACTAGATAGGAGAAAAGAGTTTAGAAAATTGCCGTTCTATATTTGTAGGGTATTTTATCCGGAAGGCCCTTCAATGTGTCAGTGTGTATATAATTGAAATAATAACCTATTTAGCCTGGCTGGTGAGGGTTAAGAACAAAAAGCAGATGTTTTGACACTCAGTGAGACAAAGGTGATAGGTTACTGTACGTGGAAGATTAGAGTAATTGAATAGTGTAGAGCAAGGAATGGGCAGTGCTTGTAGTTGTAATGACTGGGCTTGGGTTAGAGTACAGATTGTTAGCTCAAAGATTGAATGGTCAGATAAGTGTGACAGGAGGAATGGTAACAAATGTATATGGTCCATGAATGGAAAAGAAAGTTTTGGAAATGGAAATGTCAGAATCTCCACCATCCCTGTGAGTGCTAAATATCATTGTTCCTAAATATTTGAAGGAGTCAGCCTCAGTCCTTTCTCCATCAAATGTTATTTCATCCCTTTTCTGTATAATTTGTCCTCATTACTTCAGTTTTTCTTTGATTTACTTTGAATCCCATCTATTTAGATATATGATGCATTGCATTAGGCAAGCTTTGCATATCTTGTTGTGTTTTACTGTTTAAAACAGTATCATCTGCATATTCTGAGCCTCAAGTTTTATTATTCTCCAATGTAAACCTCTCTGTCATCTTTGACCACTTTTTTCATTATGAAATCAATGAGAAGGGCAAAGAATAAAGGTGGAGTAATATTACCACTATTTACTGCAAATTCAATTGGCAAGACCATATCAACATCAACTTTGCATCTACATTGTTCATGGACAATTTTATTTAGTTTTATATATTTGATTGAAATACCTCAGTGACGCAAGACCGTCCATAATATTGGTCTGTAGCCACTGTCAAATGCCTTCATCAACAAAAGCACTCAGAAGGGTATTTTAAGTTTTTATCAATTTCTCTCCCTATCCTACTGAGAAAAAGCATACTGAATATTTTCATTGCAACCAATGTAAGTGCAATACCTGTATAGGTACTACATTGTTAGGTCACCTTTCTTTGGTACCTGATCTATAACTTCCATTTCTTAGTTATGAGGTTCTGTTTCCTCATTTCTTAGTTGTCAGACTCTGTCTCTGTTTCCTCATTTCTTAGTTGTCAGGCTCTGTTTCCTCATTTCATATTCTGTAAAGTAATTCAGATAGTATGTAAGGTGGCTCTCAGGCATGGTGATTGTATGACAGACATCCCTTGAAGGGTGTTCTGTTAAGTTCTCCCCCTCCAGAAATGCTTCATCTCTTGAAAGTGTCAAACAAGGGGTGGGGTGCACACCTGAGAGGGGAATTTGTTTTGGGAGTGTAGTGTCAAGACAAACATTATCCGCATGTTAATATTCTGGAGAAGAAAGTGGCAGTGGTGGCACTGCAGTTGTTCCGAAAACAGTTGAAAGGACACTTGTCAATAAGCAGGGGTAACTGTGTCTTGGTATGTACATCAGTTGTCATTGCAGATGCACAAGTGGGTGGATCACCAAGCCAACTCGGTCATCAGAGTCGGGTAGCGGGGACAGAGTGGTCTCTGAACCTTCGGTTCATGGAGAAGCTGTTTGAGGTATAGGGCTTTCCCCATGATTGAATCTTTTTGCAACCAGACTGAACAAGAAATTCCAGTCGTGTGGATTCCAGTCGTGTGTTCACCAGTCTCAGATCTTTGGGCAATGGAGGATGCCTTCCAACATCCAAGGGATATTGTAGGCATCTTTATGTTTCCACCATTCAGTCTCCTTCACAGGGTGATCAACAGAGTGATGTTTGTCACCCTGCAGCTTCATATGACTGATGGCTCCTCACTGGCTGCAGGCCAAGTATTATGCAGATCTACTGACACTCTTGGTCAAGGTATTGAGGGAATTACCCTTATGACCCACACTCCTGGATAACCACACAGTTGCAGATACTACCAAACAATGCACTCCCTGCAGATGTATGCATGGGAGTTATCCAGCATTTCCTGTGAGAGAGAGGCTTTTCTTGCAGGGTTGCAAGGGAGATGTTGGGATACCTCTGACAATCCTCTACGAACATATATCAAGGAAAGTGGGCTATCTTCTGTAGTGGATGTCATAGAAGAGTTTACTCTCCTGTCAGAGCATCTATTGGGCAGATAACAGATTCCCTCATTAACCTTTGCCAAGGCAAACTTCTCTCATTTTCTATGGTAAAAAGTTATCATTCAGCCTTGTCACAAGTTTTCATACTAAAGTGACTAGACCTTACCACTTTGCTTGAATTGTGTATGTTACAGAGAGGTTTTGAACAGTCATGCTTTTCTCTAGAGCTTCAGCGTCCAGGTTGGGTTGGTTCTTTAGTCCTTGGGAATTTTACAAGGCCTCTATTCAAGCCTTTTGCCAATGCTTTGGACAGAGACCTTACTCTGAATGCTATATTTCTCTTGGCTTTGGCCTTGATGAAGAGGAGGGGGGAGTTACATGGTCTTTCATATCTTTTCTAGTATTCGGAGGGATAGAGATCTCACTCATTCTCTATTAATCCAAGTTTGTTGCAAAAACTCAGAATCTGTCAGTTTTGGATGAGAGATTTGAGAGTTTCTTAATTCCTTCCTGTGAGCCCTTGTTGGTTTAGACCTGGATAAGATGCTTCTGTGTCCAGTCCATGCTATAAAGTACAGTCTGAAAAGGACTTGCTCCTGGAGGCTAGGGTGTAGGAGACATTTTGTTAGTATGGGTAGGTGTAAGAAGGAGATTTCCAAGAGTACCCCCTCTTTTTGGCTTCCTGAGGATATAAAATGAGCGTGTAGCTCCTATCCCTAAGAGTCTGGCCACCATTCCTACTAGAGAGCACACAGTGACAGTGGCATATGCCCTTCCATTGTTTTCCAGAAGAACTCGGTACAGCAGGTAATGAGAGCTGGAGTCTGGCAAAGACAGACTACCTTTACCTCATTTTACCTAAGGTGTCACCCATAAGAGTTTGAATATCTTCTTAGGACCTGTGGTGACTGCTTAACAAGTTGTGTAGTTGGCTAAGCTCTGTTCGGATAGAGGAGTGTCTATTCTGAGAACCTAAGCCCATTATTATTTGGGAGTATGAAGTTGAATGACTGGACTC
The DNA here is from genome assembly GCF_040412425.1 of Macrobrachium rosenbergii. Lineage (NCBI taxonomy): Eukaryota > Metazoa > Arthropoda > Malacostraca > Decapoda > Palaemonidae > Macrobrachium > Macrobrachium rosenbergii. The sequence continues at coordinate 27,797,612 of NC_089745.1, read as the reverse complement.
CCCTTCCTTCCTTTCTGATTATTGAAGCAAACTCCAGGCCAGAGGGAGTATGAAGTTGAATGACTGGACTCCCCTTCCTTCCTTTCTGATTATTGAAGCAAACTCCAGGCCAGAGTACACATGAATTGGATTAGTTACAGGTGAGCAGCTAGTTCTGCTGTAGATAGTCCTGGAGTATGTTGCCATTCTGTCAATTTTTTGTAACAAAGACAAAGGGGAAATTGGAAAGGATAGAACTTCTAACCCATTACGGGACTTGGTAATAGCTGGTATATATGTTAGCCAACATGAAATACCCTCAGGAGGTGTCATGGTTCTTTGAACACCTTCTTCACTAAGTATACAGGGAGTCCCCAGTTAACGGTGACATCAGTTAACCCTTTAACGCCGAAGCCCTATTTACAAAAACGTCTCCCGTATGCCGCGGCGTTCGTGAGTTAGCGCTTGAAGCGGAAAAAGTTTTTTCAAAAAATCACAGCATGCTTAGTTTTTAAGATTAAGAGTTCATTTTTGGCTCATTTGTTTTGTCATTGCCTGAAGTTTAGTATGCAACCATCAGAAATGAAAAAAAAATATCTATCATATATAAATATTGGAATATTGGAATATATGACAGCGAAAAAAAAACTTGTATATAATTGTATACAAATCACGCTGTAAGCAAAACGGTTAAAGCTAATGACTTAATATTTTTTAGTCGTATTGTACACTAAATTGCGATGATTTTGGTATATAACAAATTTTAAAATGATCAAAGCAACAGAGAGAAAATATTATCACAAAATGAAGCATGAATTCGTAACGCGCGGACGTAAAAAATTTTTTTTTTTTTCAAAAATTCACCATAAATCGAAATATTGTGCTAGAGACTTCCTGTTTGTTGAAAAATGAAGCTAATTGATTGAATATTACTAGACTATAAGTGTTTTAGCTTACAATTGCAGTTTTTCGACCATTTCGGTCGAAAGTTAAAGTTGACCGAAAGTCGAATTTTTCTATTTATCGTGATTTATATGAAAATATTTCAAAACTGATAAAAGCTACAACCATGAGTTATTTTTTGTTGTATTGTAAATGAAATTGCGCACATTTTCATATATAAAACTTTATGTAACGACTAATATAAAACGGTGCAAATATTACGACAACGAGACGAAAGAATTTCTGAGATGTTCGGCCGAACTAGCTGCTCACCTGTAACTAATCCAATTCATGTGTACTCTGGCCTGGAGTTTGCTTCAATAATCAGAAAGGAAGGAAGGGGAGTCCAGTCATTCAACTTCAGACGTAAGGAAAATGTTTTTTTAAAAAATTCACCATAAATCAAAATATTGTGCTAGAGACTTCCAATTTATTGCAAAATGAAGGTAAATGATTGAATATTACTAGAATGTAAGAGTTTTAGCTTACAATTGTGTTTTTTTGACCATTTCGGTCGAGTTAAAGTTGACTGAAGGTTGAAATTTTGGCAGTTATCGTGATTTATGTGAAAATATTTCAAAACTGATAAAAGCTACAACCATGAGCTAATTTCTGCTATATTCTACATGAAATTGCACACATTTTCATATATAAAAGTTTATGTAACGACTAATGTAAAACGATGCAAACAATACGACAACATGACGAAAGAATTTCTGAGATGTTCGGCCGAGTTAGCGCGCGCAGATGTAAGGAAAAATTTTTTTTTTTTTTTTTTTTTTTTTTTTTTTTTTTTTTTTTTTTTTTTTTTCAGAAATTCACCATAAATCGAAATATTGTGCTAGAGACTTCCAGTTTGTTGCAAAATGAAGGTACATGATTGAATATTACTAGAATGTAAGAGTTTTAGCTTATAATTGCGTTTTTACCATTTCGGTCGAAAGTTAAAGTTGACCGGCTTGAAATTTTGGCAGTTATCGTGATTTATATGAAAATATTTCAAAACTGATAAAAGCTACAACCATGAGTTATTTTCTGTTGTATTCTACATGAAATTGCGCACATTTCCATATATAAAACTTTATGTAACGACTAATATAAAACAGTGCAAACATTACGACAACGTGACGAAAAGAATTTCTGGCACGGACGTAAGGAAAAAGTTTTTTCAAAAATTCACCATAAATCGAAATATTGTGCTAGAGACTTCCAATTGGTTGCAAAATGAAGGTAAATGATTGAATATTACTAGAATGTAAGCGTTTTAGCTTACAATTGCGTTTTTACCATTTTGGTCGAGTCAAAGTTGACCGAAGGTTGAAATTTTGGCAGTTATCGTGATTTATATGAAAATATTTCAAAACTGATAAAAGCTACAACCATGAGTTATTTTCTGTTGTATTGTACATGAAATTGCGCACATTTTCATATATAAAACTTTATGTAACGGCTAATATAGAACAGTGCAAAAATTATGACAAAATGATGAAAGAATTTCTGAAATTTTTCGCCGAAGTTGCTCTTGCGGGCGTAAGAAAAAGTTTTTTTCAAAAATTCACCATAAATCGAAATATTGTGCTAGAGACTTCCAATTTGTTGCAAAATGAAGGTACATGATTGAATATTACTAGAATGTAAGAGTTTTAGCTTACAATCTCGTTTTTCGACCATTTCGGTCGAGTCAAAGTTGACCAAAGGTTGAAATTTTTGTAGTCGACGTTTGCTACATCCACTTGGCATTCAACAGACAATTTTAGTCGACGCTTGCTACGCCCAACAGGCGTTTAAGGGTTAATGGCGTTTTGGTTTTACAGCGCTTGGCTAAAGACAATGTTAACCAAATTTTTGGTGCCGGTAAACAGTCTATCGGCACCAATAAACTGCTTAACAGTGCTGTTACTTGGGTAACGGCGCCATTAAGCGGATCATAGGCACTCTCAGTGTTGCAGATGCCATTTATTCGGTTAACGCCGTTTTCTGGTCACCAGCACTCGGCCAATAACCAAACCCCTGCCGTTATCTGGGGACTGCCTGTAATGTCTGTCTGTATACACAGGTCGTTTCAGCCCAGGGTCCTACTACTCTGGTCAAGATTTTTACCAGAGAGTAAGGAGTCATGTAATCCCTGATTGCATGTGCAGCTGGGAACGTGGCATTTTTGGATGGGATCCAACTCCATTCAGTTGGAGGGACTACCCCACTCCTAAAGACTAAGTCTCCACATAAAAGGCAGTGGTTTGTATCTACATAGGGACATATAAATTTCTGAAACAATTTGTATTGTATCATTGTATACAAACCAAAAAAGCCTTTTATGACTAACCCATCTCAGCCACCCCACTTTGTCAGTGTGACTGAAGGAAAAAGTGACACAATGGCACAGATAGGGTGGGTATTTTTCCAAATGCACGCACACACACACACACACACACACACACACACACACACACACACACACACACACACACACACACACACCATTTCCACCATGGCATACCCTTGTTTCCAAGTTCATAGCCAGATCACACATACGCAAAGAGACCTTCCGTGTAAATGCTTTGGTTTGTATACATAGGAGAAATACAAATTGCTTTAGAGATTTATTATAACTGGAATGTTTATATGGACTGGCTGTTTGTAACACTTATATGTCATCAGATCCATTATTGTGTAATATACTACTGTCAAAGAGTGTTCATGTGTTGCTTATCATAATTTAAATTTTCCCTTGCAGGTTCAGAATCCTCCACAGAAGCAGGTTCAGCAAACACAGTACTATGGTGGTGGAGGAAAAAGAACCTGTCCATTCTACAAATATATACCAGGTACTCTGAAATTTAAAATTAGACCTTAATTTCTTGTATCACCTATTTTGAGTGATGTATTTATGTTACAGTATTGATATTTATATGTAGAGAATACCAAGACAGTTAACAGAAAGTTCTGGAATTATTTTCATTATGTACAGGTGCGTACAGGTATGACTACAATGTCATTAGACTATTTGGTGATGACAAATATGATTTTTAAAACAAGAAAGATAAGAAAACAGGAAATCAGTGTTATAATGGTAAACAAGAAGGAACTCCTACTGGTTTTACTGGTTTTAAAACGGCAAAGTGTATAGGAAACAAAAATAGTATTTTTAAAAAAATTATACTATTTTTCTGTACTTTGTCATGCAATAGAATCTTGCAATAATGGAACTCCTTTCCAGGTATCACTAGATAACAGCATTGTGTATAATGAGAACATTTATGGTGCAGTAAGTTACATCTGAGGTAGAGATGCATGAAACTGCCTGAAATTGGTATTAGTGATTATTGCAAGTGTCAGGCAAGTAATACAGTAAGTAATGGTATAGAACATTCAACATAACATGTCTTGTATGGTTAGTGTTTTTATGTTTTGTTAGCAGAGATGCCAATAGTGTGATGCTATGCCTGCTGTATTACATCTGAGCATCATAGAAGTTGTGCTCCTGCTATGACAAGGAAAGATTGATGGGACCTCAGTAGTACATAGTAGTTGTAATTATGTGTGATAGCTCAGTCTGAGGCATCCTCAGTGGTTATGTGTATCTTGTTCATCACGCAACAGTTTTGCTGCCATAACTGGTAATTGTGCCGCTGATATGTCTGTATGACAGAACAAGTTACCTGTTCATCCTTATCTTTTGTTTTCCAATACTGTATTGGCTATCTATGTTCTGTCAAAGCTGGAAGTGCCTGTTCATGGTATAGTATTGGGTGACTTCATAGGGGTTAAAGTGACATTCCTCATCAGACATTAATACAGTTTGACATGTCTCTGATGTATTATAGTGCTCCCCCTTTCTTTGCGTGTTTCACATTTCCACATTTCATTTTGTTGTGGATTTTTGTGGAACACTTCATTCACTTGCCTGCGGGGGAATTTCACTAATTTGCAGATTTTTCTTTGGGCCGTATCTCTAAAATTACCACTAATTCGCTTTTTTTGTAGAGCAACACTGTGTATTCACTAATTACTGTATTTTTCATTAAAATATGTGTATATTTAGAGAGAGAGAGAGAGAGAATGACGGCACAAGAATTTTTTTATAAATTTATGGGAGATGGTGAGGACTAACCATGTTTGTTTGATAAATAAATTATTTACCTAATAATAAGTACTAATTTTCAAACATTAATAAGATTAATATAATTAAATAATAATAATATACTGTAATTAAAAATTTATGCATTTATGTAGTAAATTATGTGAAATTTTAAGGAAACAAATACTTATTCCCACTCTTTTCCAAAGTTCTCAATTGAGGGGAGGGAGGTTGGACCTGTCACGTATGTCAAATATCTGACCACAACCCTGTCGTCAGATAGTATTTGACACATATAACCACAGGGTTGTGGTCAGATATTTAACATATATGACAGGTTCAACCTCCCCCCTCAATTGAGAGCCTTAGAAAAGATTGGGAATATGTAATTGTTTCTTTAAAATTTAACATAATTTACTATAGAAATGCATAAATTTTTAAATTACAGTATATTATTATTATTAATATTATTGAAAAGAGAAACCCACAAGATTCTTGTGTATAACTTGTTTACTGGTAAATATTTACATATTACCAGTAAACAAGTTATACACAAGAATCTTGTGGGTTTCTCTTTCCATCTTCAGAAGAAAACTGAAAGAAGTTTTTGTTTGGTTCATTAATATTATTATTATTATGTTGCCCATTTGGTGGTTAAATAAGAAAGCTATGAATGATACTGAAATCTCTCTCTCTCTCTCTCTCTCTCTCTCTCTCTCTCTCTCTATAAATTTTTAAGGGTAAAATGTTTAAGGTGACTTTGAAATTATGTTGATACTGTAATATCATTTCAAAGATTAATAACAACTTACTGTTGTAAATCATTTTCTTATCATAAATGTATTTGTACATAATCACAAAAATACTGACATGACACAATTAACAAACTTAGCATTCTGTTTGGAGGTATGTACGTGTCCGGTCAATCTAAACTACTCATGTATTTTGGATATGCCTAGTCTTAAAATATGTACCTGTACAGCAAATATAATTTCAAAATCTTCTTACACCACAGGAAAATGTAAATAAAATATATGCCAGTGCATTACATGCAGTATGAGCAGAATGATACGTGTGTGGGGACAGAGAAGTGTTATTAACACTGCTCACAGGCATAAGTACACAGAGAAAGGATTGTTGGGGGGTGGGGGTTGGCTGGGGAAGGGGTTGGAAGGCCATGTGGGATAGGTGAAGAGGGGTAGGCAGGCATTTGACTTCTTGAGAGCTTTCACAGTTATTAAAACTACTATGTTTTTTCACATTTTATTAAAGCATTGCTAAAGCTTCCTTTGTACTTGGACTAAGTGCAAGGTACAAACTTGTACCCATTAGAGCTGTTTATAAAAAGTGTATGCTTGTAAGATACAAAGATTCACACGTGATATAAAACTGTATATGCTCTACTGGCAGTCTCCGGGTTACAGCAGGGTTCTGTCCCTGGTGGTGCGCTGTAAGTCTAAAATCGCCATAACCCAAAGCACAATAATTGTAATGGGAATAAATAGCACTTACAGCACCATTAACAGTGCCATAAGTCCGGGTAAGAGCACCGTAAGTCTGGGTAACAGCGCCGTAAATCCACTTATGGCGCCAAAAAATCGAAGCTAATGGAGCCATGAGGCAAGCGCCATAAGTCCGTCCGAAATGACATAACCCAGGGACTGCCTGTATATAAGCAGCTCCAGTCATGTGAAGGATTTGCAGCCATAATAAAAGATGTTTTCTTTACATAAAGATATCACTGTTTTTACTGCAGAGCAGTGTGTAACACAGTCAGGAGTTCAGATTAATCAGATTATGCCTCCACAGATATATGATTCTCAGGGTTATATAAGCATTTCAGAGTTAGTCTTGAAGATTTTCTCACGCAACGAATTAAGGTTTTTAAACATCTCCTCATACAGTTGATAAAGATATTTTTAATACCAAAAAGAGTAGAGCACACATTCAAAATTGTTTTATCTGGCCTTCGAACTGGTCATACACTAATTTGACCCCCAGAAATTTGGATGAATGGCACTTGTGACCCGATCTGTGTGTGTAAATATTGCAGGCTGACATTGACATTTAATGTACTGTACTTCATGCAGGTATCCAAATTTCAAATACCAGTCAGTTTCAAATTTTAACAAAGGAAATTTTGTCAGATTCTTCTTTGTTTGTAGTTTATTCACTGAAATTTTTTTAAGAACTCCAGTAAGGTAAATAAAATATTTAATTTTATAATTGAAGCCCACCACTCTACAGTAGGTCATCACATGAGAGCTAGGTACCCAGTCATTAAAATTTTTACAATTAACAAATTATGAAAGTTTTAATTATTATTTGTAAGTACAGAATCCCCAGCCCTGTGTATGCAGTGTACTTCATGTCATCACAAATATTGATTTCATCAGTTGTGATGTTGTTGTATCTGTTCATATACATCAGGCTCTCTGTATTTATGTTGGGCATGTCTTTGAAACATTTGCAGTTTATGATAATAACTGTAGTTAGTGCTGCTTTCAAAGAGCCTGTTGCTTAAAATTGAAGGTTGAACTTTATTCTTAGGCTGTTTGGGCATGTACTTGAATAACTCGCCTTTTCTCATGGTGTTAACAGTAGTGATTTTTTTTTTTATATATATATATAGACTGGAACTGCTACATTTGAAGAAAGTTATTATCAAATTACATGACTTGTTTTTAAATAGAAGCTTGGCTTTGTCGTTCTAATATGTATGTCTTGATGTCGTCAGCAAATTATGGTTTTAAGGGTCGTAATTTTTTGTCTGCATCATCTTCACAATTTTTAGTACAGTCAACCCTCATTAAACCGGACCCCGCTAATCCAGATATTGGATAAGATGGACACTGAAGAGGGTCAGCCGATTTAAAATACGTAATGCTCAACCATGATATAAGATGGTTACTATTCCTCCACTCATCGCACACCATTTTCCTTTTTATTTACCAAAGGTTTTATTTACATTTGGTAAATAAAAACTTTTCATTTATATTTTTATTTTATATATACTGTTCTGTATATATACTGTACTAAACTGAAATGCTTTTAACTTGTAGCCAATTTAACTTGCGCACAGTATGTACTGTCATTAAAAACGCTGTTGTCTGGAAGGGTGGGAAGTATTGTAGCCAATCACTGAACATTAACAGTTTTACCTATGTGCTGCCTGACTGGTAGGTACAATACAATGCTTTGTATTTTTTTTAGGAAAGAAAAGACATGACAAAGGTAAACTTTATGAAGACAAAAGGTGAGTTGCTGAACAATACTTGTGTTTATTTGGAAAAAGACACGAGAGAGAGAGAGAATTGCCAGTTCCCTCTGTGCAACGTAATTCTATCCTCAAGAGATTAAAGAGAAGAATTTTGTTTTAAAGGTATGTCAATGCAGTGTTAGTAAATATCTTCTGAAGCAAAAAAATAAAAAAATTTTGTTGCTGAAGAATCTCTGAACCAACAATTTGCACTCAAAGTAATAAGAAGGAATTCATTCCATTCTTCATGTAATCACTAAAATACATACTCTGTTACAAACTATGTATTGTATTCAAACATACACTATTACAGACTATGTACAGTATTGTATTCAAAACACACACACATATGTCATCATCAGCTTTTCTGAGCAAAACGTTCTTTCTCAGAAAGACAGAATACAGCTAAACCTTGATTGGCTGGCTGGTTGCCATGGAGATCTGCTAGTCAGTGACAGCCCTCTAGTTCTGCACTAAGTTTCAACGTTGCCATGATCGTGATTATTTGACTGCTGATGGCAAAAATTACTCAGCAGTTTGCTCTATATAATTATTTGTTCATGAAAGCAAGAATTCAACAATAATTTTAACTTTAATATACAGTGAACCCCCATATTTGCGGGTGATGCGTCCCACACCCCCCGCAAATAGCTAAAATTCACGAATACTTAAAACCCCTCTAAAAACTCTTAGAACTGCCCATTTTGATAGTTTAAACAGAAAAACCTTATAAAGATGCATATACCTGAGTATTTTAATAGCTTTATCACAAAAGTGCATTTATTCATGAAAATTATATGAAAATACAGTAATTAGTGAATATTTCTCAGTGAAAAATACCGCGAATGGGCGAATTTTCGACGAATAATGGCTAGATATGTTCCACAGAGAAACCCGCAAATGCGTGAGTCCACGAATCATGAGAACGCGAATACGGTCAATTTACTGTAGTGGTATGAAAAATCCCACAAGTCTGTCATGGTGATGCATCATCACTTGCAAATCCTATTCCAATCCTATTCCCGGACGTCCTCAGACTTACAACTGCAAACTGGTGACGACTTTAGTAACAATAAAAAACAAGCCTCCCCAAGATCGATATGATGAAATGTATTTTATAGTCTTACTTATTGTTAAAATTCACAAGTTAAATTACAATTATTTTATCTTATATATTTTTGCATTTTATGGAATGTTTTATTGAAAAAATATGTCAGTGAACTTTTGGTCTTAAGTGTCCTGCTATTTTATTACTGATGATCTTGATTAACTCACATTGATTTAACAGTACATTAATATAAATGATGAAACTATAATGAATAAATAACTAAAATGAAAAAACAAAAAGGGAAAAAATGTTGTTGTTGCAGTAGTGATGTTTGATTATGCTCCTGACCCCACAGTTCTGAAATCCAAAACAAATCTGGCCCCAAGGATTTCGAGTAAAGGATTGTGTACCTGTAATCTAAATTTCATTATCTTACTTTTCATTTTAGAGACTCCACTTCTTTTTACTTAACAATTATGCATTCATGTCTCGGCCTAGGCTGAATTCTATCATTTTTATCATGTTTTATTCTTCATTTTTCATCTTTTACCATGAGCTTTAATTCAAATGTTTCTACATTGGTTTATTATTCATACTCTTTGTAAAAATAATGGTAGGTATATATAGATATTACTGGTTAAACCAGACTAATGGCTAAGACGGACACCCTGACCCCCCTATTAGTCCATCTTAACGAGGGCTGACTGTATGAGTCTTTGGCTGACTATTAAAGGCTTGTCTTTCTCGCTGAAAAGGCTGATTATAAGGCTTGACTTGAAAGCTACTCATGTTAGGCCTGATGTTGCTTATGGAATCAAATTCGTCAATTCATTCTGTCCAACAAGAAGGCAACTGTTGGTGGTTTTTTGTTACAGTAAGGTGGTAACTCATATAAACAGACAATATTAAACTATTTCCTGAAGGTTCAGCCAGAATCATGTACATTAGTTTATTCTTCTACTGCAGCGACTTTACCAGATAGTAACATACTAAGGCTGCCGTGCTTAGTGCTGATGATAATAGTGATATCACACTGCACTAGTGTCATTTGTTCTAAATATATTGAAGACAAAAGACTGGAACTTTTAATTGTAGTCTTTTGCAGTATGCTTGACAGGCAGGAAGCAGCTCACACTTCATGGGTTTATGCTTCACAAGCAGTTTCCAGACTGCCTCACAAGGAAGGGGTATTCAGTGAACAATTACTGTTTTCTATTAGAGATTAGTTGCATCTGTATGTACGATTAAATACTAATTAACATGTCAAGTTACACAGTGATATGAAGATACAAGAAAAACGATAGATTAGATGCAAAACTGTTTTAGTACTACCTCAGTAATCAACATGCCTTCAGATGTGTTGGATGTGGCCAAGGTGAATGAAGTTAGCCTTGTAAAACAATGAAGTCAGCCTTGTAGAACAAGGTAACAAACAAATGAGAGTTCAGAATGTTAATTAGGTCATGTATTTGCTTTTTGAATGTCCAATTGGTCTGTCTTCACCTGTGCTCTTGGACCATAATTTGATGGGCCTTACTGCTTGTCTTTGCCTTGCTGTTTTAATTCTGTTTTCATTCCTCTTTGTCATATCCTGTATCCAAACCATTTTGGGCTTAAGGATGCCCTTCTGTTCCCCAGCTGCAACTCCTCATTTATAGGGGCTTCTGTAGGTAGTCACTGGTTATCGACAGAGGTTCCATTCAGAGGGTGTGACGAAAAGCAAAAATCGATGATAACTGAAAATCTTTCGCTGCTTATCAGCGTCGATACCAGAGATTGGCATCTCTGTTAGTTATGTATCAGCGCCAATACCCGATTATCGGCTGATAAGCGGAAATCGGCGCATATTGGCGCCGAAAATTGCCGATTTTCGTCACTAGATAATTGCCATAAAACTGGATCGCCAATACCGAGCCTGCCAATAACCGCAGTCTCCTGTACTGTTATTTCTCTGTGTTGTGCTGTGTATTGTTTGTAGGCTCCACCTTGCCCTAAGAGGGCGAGGAAGGTGTTGACTTTCAAGAGAAGCTTGAAATCATCCGAAGAATTGAGGCAAAGTGGTCTGTGGCACATATCATGGAGGACTATGGCATTTCTCAGTCAACCCCAGCATCGACTTGAACAACTGTTCCAGAGCATTGGACTTGGCTGCAGAAGTTCGAGGGATTCCCTGGAATATCATTGCAAAGCAGATTCGTTATTCATATCGTCAGAATGCCCTCAACAGCATCTTCATATCCCAAACCCTAACTACATAAAATGAACTACCCTTTGTTGATAAAAAAGAAATCTGATGTGTTGCTGCCCAACTTTGATCACCATAACCCTGATTATTAAAGCCAGTTTACCACTTATTGTCTAGAAAATGCCAACTGGTGGATGGGGCAGGAACAAGTAAACATCCTCACAAGTTTTTAAAAGTACAGACATTACAAGCACTTCAGGCAGTGCACACAGGTAAGTAACAGAAAAAGTTTGGTTGTATTTTTATATATTTTCCTTTTATAAAGAACAAATTTTTGTATTTGTGTAGGAACAAAATGAGGTTTGCTTTTTTTGTGTAATTTATTTTTAAGTGTTATAATGTTTACTGTGTTTGGGTAAAATAGGATAAAGAAAGCGATACTCATGTTATTTGGTAGAGTACTGGACATCCAGTACACCTATTTGTGTGTTGCTGAGGTTTGGTTTTTTACAGAATGAATACTATATTAATTAATTATTATTATTATTATTATTATTATTATTATTATTATTATTAGTAATATTCAGAAGATGAACCATATTCTTATGGAACAAGCCCACAGTGGCCATTGACTTGAAATTCAAGCTTCCAAAGAATATGGCATTCATTTTGCTACAGATATAGGAAAATAAGTTATTTAGTTGCTTTTTGCATCAAGATTTCTGTTTAACCCCTTTCCTTTTAGGATTTATGCAAAAATATGTAAAAAATTAAGCAGGTTTTTTATTTACTTTTTTTTTTTAGTTTGTATAAGATAATATGTAGTGCATAATTTTTGTTAAAAAATTATTAAAGCTTAGGAAGATGTTAAACTTTGAAATATTTCATGTTTACATTTCTGAGTTAACTCAGGAGTTATGGTTTGCACTATTTGACTGTATTTTTAAATCATGCTGTTATAAAGAATTGCTTTGTATGTTAGAAAGGTAATATGAAGATGAAATTTAGTTCCATACAGCATTCAAAATTTAATATTTTTTCCATGCTTTGGAAGTTATGAACTTGGAGAGAATTTTGCAGGAGCAGCATCTGACATTGGAAGTTCATAAAATAAACAAGGCACACTTCCCAGAAATGCCTACTAAATTTTCTTATCCTTCATCAAAGAGAAGTAAGATTGGGAAGATAGAACTAAGTTGGAATATTTTATGATTATGAACAAGTATTTTCGTGATTATAAGAAGAATACATAGTAGTTAATTATAAATCACAATAATCAGGGAAGGGTTAAAGTTGGTTTGTGTTTATAATAAGTAAAAGGTGGGGATAAGGGTCTGGAGTTTCCATTTTACATCTTGTAGAGTTTTGTTTGGCCTTATGCGGCAAGGCCTTGGCCCTGTTACTGTGGGTATTCGAAGGATTATTGAATTTCATTAGTCAGAAATAGCTTACTATTCATTTACAATACAAACTAGTAAAACATTCCAGTGGATGGTGTTTGGTTCCTAGCTTTGTAATAATCATTTATGGGCACTCATAAAAAAGAAATGTCATCTTGACACGAGGCTTTATTCTGTAAACTTTGTAAATGTCACATCTGACAAACTTGTAAACTTGCGGGAGTGTAAATTACAAATCTAGAATAGACAGCATACAAATATTGCTTTCGTACAATGACTCATAGATATCATACTTTACAAGTTTCACTTAATAGATGGAAGCTGCTGCTCAACAGTTGTGAGTAGTGATAGTAAGGTATGCCATGCCATACATGAATTTCCAAGATTCCCATGACCATATTGTACAATCAGTGAATACTAGGTAATATGTGAGCTTATGGTACAGTAGTGGTAAATATGTTTCATCTCCTTTACCTCTCACAGATGCATAAGTTAAGCTACCAAGCTTCAAGGCAGGAGCTAAGCCTCTACCCTGCTATAACACTCACCTAAGATAACTAACTGGCATCTCCCAGGAAACTGAATGGGCACAGATGGGCTGAGGCACCCCAATATTCAGTTCTGAACATTCTGGAATTCAAAATACTGTAACCAAAAATGTCTGGAACAGGACTTTCTAAAAGGGATTTTGAATAATTAGTAGCTTACAATTAAACTCTTACCTTGCTCTAAATGCATGAGGATTAGAAATGAATGTAATCCCTTTACTACACTAATCTAATTGTCTTTTGATATTTCAGATACAAGTTTTGTTGTTGATGCTTTTTCATATGGGTACCTGAATGGAATTGATGGGTATTTTCTGTCGCACTACCATTATGATCATTTTCGAGGTCTCACCAAGAACTTCAGTAAGCCGATATACTGTAGTCAGATAACAGGTAAATATGGGTCATATATTAAAGTATATCTAGGTTAGTGAATAGCATTTATGCTGCAATATTATCTTTCTGAGGTTATTGCCTCATAAAGGAAATTGTTTTGCCATGATAAGATTCAGCTGACATACAAAGTCTCTTATTAGTATATGAAGATTTCCCTTTCATGTAGCCTTAAATAAGAAATGAAAACCAAAGCAAGGCAGAAAGGAATGTTGTGGGAAGCCAAAGAAATACTGCTAATAGCATTTATTACTACTTGCAGGACATCACCCAATGTATGTTTGCATTGAGAACTAATTAGGATCTTTTTATAAGTTTTGCTATAAATCCATTAATCATGTATTTACTTCTATTTATGTACTGAATGTTCCCTGCATGATAGATAGGAGGTAGCGTCTTCAACCCCCTTACTTTAGTGAACTATGTAAAGCATCAAGATCTATGGGCTTCATATTAATGTTTGAATCACGGAATGCCCTAGAGTGCTTGCATGTACAGTTAGGATGTCCATAATCAGGCAGCCTTGGGACCTGGCCATTAGAGGACTACAGAAATTGAACTTAAGATCCGTAAGGGAACCCCTAATTTAACCATATGTTTATTCCACATATATATTGCTGGGTTTGGATAAGTAGAACCAGGCTTAAAGTAGGACAGAGTAATTCAACTCTTAACCAACAACATTCTACAGCATAACCCACAACATTCTACAGTGATGGTGCTGAAGGACCACCACAGCAATATGCAATTTCAGATCGTATTACAAAACCATCATTTGTTCATACAGGAGTAGTACAAACCAGAGCCTTTTATATAGGAATCTTTCATTGCAAGTTAGAAACCAGTCAAAATTTGGTAACAAGGTAATTAACTAGGTGGTTAACAGCTGGGGATGAGGGTTACTAGGGGAGTATCCCTCATTCACTAACTTTCACACTCACTCTTCTTTCTGCCAGTGTGGTATACAGAATTCGTGCTTTTCTGTCCTGAATACTGGTTGATAGCTTGGAGTGTGGATGAGTGTTTTGCGCGTTGCCTTTCCTTTTGCATTACTTATTATTTTGCCATTATGGATGAGAAACATGAACATCATTGTGAGTGGTTCATGTTGCCCTTAATGACAGATCGTCACTGTTTGTGCTTCTTTCTGGGGCAAGTCCTGTTGTACAGCTTCTCCATGCAAGGAAAGTATTGGTTTGGATTTGCATTGGTGAATTAAGTTTACAAAGAGGAGGAAGAAGAATGATAACAGGCGCTTGCTGGCTTCCTTGGGTAGGAAAGCTCCTCCAGGGACACGTCCTAACCCTTCTAGATCCTTTACACCCCATCTTCCTTTCCTCTCTTCCCTGTAAGTGCTTCTCCTTCTAGGAGGAGTGGCCTTTGACTTAAAAAACGTGACCACAACCTGTCACCTGAGGATGTAGCAGATGCTCCATCAGCAGCTGTGGTACCCTCTCATGACTCTGGTCATGATTCTGACATCGAAGGTTTCCATAAAAAGATGTCTTCTGTAGAGTACCTAGAGAAGGTGTGGCCCATCTTGAACATTCCTGGTAGCAAATATTTCTTGAGTTTCCTAGATAACCTGGTGGAGGAAAAGAAGCCCTTAAACCTAACCTGTCTACAGAGGTAGTTCCTGGTGGGTCTACAGCTGTTTTGGCTAAGTCGGCTGCTGCGAGAGGAGGTGATCATACCGTTGCAGTCTTTCTGGTGGTAGTTCTCCGGTTGGTAAGACTTTAGCTATGGTTCCTGCCACAACCAGTCCTGTGGTGCATAAGATGAGTGGGTAAAAGGGAGAAGCACTGACTCTGCTCTCCCTCTTCATATAAGAAGGCAGAGTCTAAGACTTTCTGGAAATAGCCAAGAGGGCTTTTTCCAAGTGCTCTCCCCACTGAGGGCAAAGTGGAGATACACAATTATCAGGCACTGATTGGTCTGCCTCAGGTAGACTTGGTGCCACAGTACCATCTCACCTAAACTTCAGGTCTGCTCTCACTTCATCTCGCTCTTAGCAACCAGGCTCACACCAGTAAGAAACTGCAAGGCTTGCTTGCTCTGCCCAACCACAGTTGGATGGCCAGGGGAGGTAGGTGTGCGAGATGACCCTTCTCACCTCGACTCTTCAGGGTTACACGGAGAAGGGTTTGTGCAACCTTTTCGCTCTTAAAAGGAGATCTGTTAAACTCCCTGCCTGTGGAAATACAGTAAACCCCCCATATTCCCATTCTCACGTATTTGTGGATTTCTCTCTGGAACATATCTACCTACTATTCGCAGAAAATTCGCCCATTCACAGTATTTTTCTTTTGTTTAAACTATCAAAATACGTAGTTCTAAGTGTTTTTAGAGGGTTTTAAGCATCTGCGGATTTTAGCTATTCGCTGGGCGGTGCGGTACGCATCCCCCGCGAATACGAGGCATTTACTGTACTTGTTTTCAGATGCATCGAAGGAGGGTTGGGACACACAACTGAGAGGAAGGTTAGTTTTTCAGATGTGTGTGTGGTGAAGGATGTGCTTTGTCTGCACAATGTCTGAAATGCAGGCAACGTGGTTAGTGTTGTGAGGTTTCAGGAGCACTTGACAGGTAACTTGGTCGTGTTGATGAGTGATAACATGAACATGACTTTTGTGGCCTACATCAAGTATGAGTGGGGATGGTGATTCAGTTGGCAGTGTAGATACATGAGTGAGTGGTTTCTCAAGCTGTCAAGTTGACTGCAAGATACATTCCAGGCAGGCAGAATGTAATTGTAGATCAGCACAGTTGTCAGGGTCAGGTGGTGAGGACAGAATGATCCTTACGCCTCAAGTATTGGAGAGGTTATCCAAGCTATGGGATCTTATCATGCCCCATCTATTTGCAACCAGGTTAAACAGAAAACTTCCAGTGTTCTGTTCTCCAGTTCTGGACCCATGGGTGTTGATGGCAGATGTATTTCAACACCCCTGGTTCAGTCTAGACTGTAAGCTTCTCCACTTTTCAAACTTCTTCACAGGGTGATAAACAGAGTGCTTGTCATTTGTGGCGTATGCGTGACTGGTGTCTTCTCATTAGCCTCATGCCAAGCGGGTATCCTGAGCATATAGTTTAGGTTTGTCATGCCCCAAAGACACCAAATAGCCTTCTAGATCTGACCAAGACCTTTTGAATGGAGTCCTGGGTGTGTTGAGACTTGGGCATGGTTGACAATATGATGGAAGGCGTCCTTCGGATAGAAGGTTGAAGAACCGTCAGTTTTCTACCCAAGAGGTTGGAGGGACTAAATGGACAAGGAGTACTACCATACCTGTTTCAGGGTCTGAGACGTATCACTAGAGGAAGAAGATTAAAGACTAGTAGCCTGAGGATTAACTGTCAAGCATTGCTTGCAAGCAGAGGGTCTTGAAGGATCTTAGTGCTAATGTGGCAGTTTTAACTAGTCAGGATGAGTATCATCTTTCCACCTCTTATAGGAACAGGAGTTTGAGATATTGATCCAGTTCTACCCCTCAGGAATGATGTAAATGTATGAAGACATCCTTGAAGGAACAAAGTCTATTCAATAAGACAAGAAATGGTCAACTTTTTTAGATCTTCCCTAATCACTCTTAGCAATCTTGTTCATCATCTTGTATCCAGGAATGGTTGCTATCCATGCATCTGCTCGACAAGTGATGAGATTGATAATGTTCACAATATGGAGTCATTGCTGATGCTCCTACCACAAGACTGGGTTCTGAAGAAAATTATCCAGTAGTGGCAGTTTACAACGTATACATTACCCTTTAATCTGTTCAGGTTTTACAGGTCACTGGTTTGTCAACTTCAGGAGAGCTTATTTAGTAATAAAAGAAATGAACTTGAAAAGATATGAAGTATTTTTGAAATAGAGTAAACACTACAATAATCGGTATGCTGTACCAGTCAGCATCACACAACTTTATTGTATTGAGACAGTTGCACTCATGCAGCTCCCTAACCAAAACAAAGCCATCAACTTTTTAGTGTAGCCATCTTTTTATGCTTTTTTTTCCAAAATTTTGCTAGTCAGAATTGGGTTGCATTTGTGAAGTCAGTGTCTTCAGTGCTGCAAAATGTATGGTACTTTTCAAGCATAAATTCAACAGTGTACAGCGGGTAAATTACATTATATAACTGTATTGTTCACTATATTTAGAACTTTATTAAATGAAAAATCAACCTCATACTTTACCACATATACTTTATTGCAAAACCAAAAACATTTAAGTACAATTTATTTATTTATTTTTTTGGTCAGACTTGACGATAGATATGCCAAGTAACGAAGGCTTGATAAATTTAGGTTTGTTACGATGAGAAGACATTGTTCTCACATATAGCTCCATTCTGCAAACCTGATGATCTAGGAAACATTAATTATAACTATGTGAATCTGCTTTATGAAGAATTTGTTCTTTTGTTACTTACTGACTGTAGTAAAGTGAAAAATTTATAAAATAAATTATGATTTTGAGGAAAACTGTCTAATGATTTGGTAGTAAGTGCTTTAATTATGGTCCTCTGTAAAATGAACACCTGGGGAACAGAGAAGAGTCATTGACAGCACAAGGGGTTCATATAGAGCTGCATTCATGTTGAAATTACTTCTGCCTGACAGGAATATAGTCATATTTATGATTAATGGCATTGTGATGAAGCAATAGAATTTTTTTTTAACTTTTAGACTGATTTCCATTGTAAAGGAAAATATCTTTAAAAATTACCTCTCTTTCAGGCATTTAACAAGTGTCTCTTTAGTTGGAGTTCTGCTTTAAGTTGAATGAACTGGGTATTTAAACTCATATTCATATAGAGTTTAGTATTGTATTCCCACTGTGAAGCACCCAGCATATTACAGTGGAAAGTATTTTCATTAGTAAAATGTAAAATTTGGCATTCTTTTTATAGGGTCTTTTGTATGAATAGTTTTGTTCCGGAAATTTCACTTTTACAAAAGTATCAAATACTGATGTTTAGAGCTGTACATAGAAACTACTTTTGTTTTTATTATTAGTAATTTGATTGCATATCTTAAATGAGAATAGGACATCATAAAGGTGCTTTTAATTTTACACCCCTCTAGTTTCCTGAATGAAAATTATACAAGATATGATGAGTACATTTGATAGGAAGAGTTTAGCTCTGTGTAAAACATCAAGTTTTAACCTACTATGTGGTCTAAAGACTAGTTATGCATTCATTATCTACTTAACTGGTATAGCATTCATATGTATTTACAGGTTTACAATACCTTATCCATCACAAGGTCATAACATCAATGTAATGTATGTACAGTAATGCCATTTATAGTCTCAGTTAGTACGAAAATTCATGTGTTTACTGTAAATACTCAATGTCATGCCACTTACCAGAACAAAATTTTTAACTTACTTTAGGTTGTGTCACCATACATGAGATACAAAATGTTTGTGTGAACTGTTGGTACCTGTTCTGCTGTGACACCAATAGCATCCATTTGCAAAAGTCAGATAGTTGTATTTAATGCCATTTATGATATTTAAAAAAAAAAAAATGGATTTTTACTGTAAGTGCTCACTGTCACGACTCTCCAAAACAATATTCAATGTAATATTTGGGTGTTGTACCATAAATGAGGTACTGAATGCATTTGTAAACTGTTGGCCCCAGTTATGCTGTTACACTGACAGTATCCATTTGCAAAAGTCAGATAATACTATTGTCTTTATAATACAGGCAGTCCCCGGTTATTGGCGGTGGTTCCATTCCCAGTGGCATGACGATAACCGAAAATCATCAATAAGCGAAGGTCGGCAATAATAGAGCCAATATTCGGTTATCTGCGTCAATATCCAGTTATTGGTGCCGATAACCAGGGATCAGCGCCGAAATCCATTTATCGCTGTCGCCAGACAAGTGTTGTAAAACTAGATTGCCGATAACTGGGGACTGCCTGTAATGACAGTTTTAATAAAACTGTTGTGTTACTGCATCCAGTTATATTGCACTTATTATTATCATATTATACTGTAGAATATGAATATTGTGATCATGCACCATTTGCTTACTGTTAATGTTTACATTCTCAGAATCATTAGCTGATTGAGCTTTATCAACATGATTGCCTTTAGTTACTAAATGAAATGTAATTCAGAGATACTTTTTGTGTAATTTATAAAAAGTGAGTTAAGAAATGCAGCTTTCATATATTTATATGAGCAGTAAATTTAAAATTAGGTAAACGTGTGCTTTTGCCAGTTTTGGACGTTGCTTTTACTTATTCCAAAACATATTGCTGCCTACCAATTATTCATGTCTTCAGTTTTAACTTAAATTTAGTGGTACACGTTCTTAAGAACTCCATTGCATAAAAAATTAATAGAAATTTATTCTGTTTTTACTTCAGTGCCGATCCCCACTTAACAGCAGTGCCGATCCCCGCTTAACAGCAGTGCCGATCCCCGGTTATCGGCGCCAATAACCAGATATTGGCGCAGATAACCGGATATCGACTCTATTATCGCCAATTTTCGGTTATCGATGATTTTCAATTATCGTCATGCTGTCGGGAACGGAACCACGCCATTAACCGGGGACTGCCTGTATTATGTTAGTGCTTGTAGTTTTTATGATACTAGTACATATTTTGCATGAAATAGTAAATACATAGTTGTGTTAATTATAAAAAATAGTAATTAGACAAGGTATAAGTTGAGTAAACTTGGTTGAAAGTATGATGATTTGCATTTGCCTTACTAAACATTTGCTTTCTACTGTATTAGTCAAAAGCTAATTTAGATGCAATAAGCAATTTTAGTGGAAGATACCAAAACCAAGGCAGACTTAGTAAGCTTACCCTAAGACCCTACTGGGCGAGTAAGCTTCAGTTCTGAGATCGGAAAAAATTGGATAATCAAAACATAGCTGCCCCGAAGGTTTTAGATAAGGAATTGTGAACCTGTAGTACTTTATTAATGTATAATATTGTGTACAATATTTATTTTATCATTCCTGAGTTAAGAAATGCAGCTTTCATATATTTATAAGAGCAGTAAATTTAAAATTAAGTAAACGTGCTTTTGCCAGTTTTGGACGTTGCTTTTACTTATTCCAAAACGTTTTGCTGCCTACCCATTATTCATGTCTCCAGTTTTAGCTTAAATTTAGTGGTATACGTTCTTAAAAACTCCATTGCATAAAAAATTAATCAAAATTTAACAGCAGCGCCAATCCCCGGTTATCGGCGCCAATAACCGGATATTGGCGCAGATAACCAGATATCAACTCTATTATCGCCAATTTGCAGTTAT
Source organism: Macrobrachium rosenbergii (assembly GCF_040412425.1). NCBI lineage: Eukaryota > Metazoa > Arthropoda > Malacostraca > Decapoda > Palaemonidae > Macrobrachium > Macrobrachium rosenbergii. The sequence goes on along the minus strand of NC_089745.1, from coordinate 27,776,488 downwards.
CGATGATTTTCAATTATCATCACGCTGTCAGGAATGGAACCACGCCAGTAACTGGGGACTGCCTGTATTATGTTAATGCTTGTACTTTTTATGATAATAGTGCATATTTTGCATGAAATAGTAAATACATAGTTGTATTAATTATAAGAAATAGTAATTACAGTAGACGAGGTATAAGTTGGGTAAACTTGGTTGAAAGTATGAGGATTCGCATTTGTCCTACTAAACGTTTGCTTTCTACTGTATTAGGCAAAAGCTAATTTAGATGCAATAAGCAATTTTAGTGGAAGATACCAAAACCAAGACAGACTTAGTAAGCTTACCCTAAGACCCTACTGGGCGAATAAGCTTTAGTTCTGAGATCGGAAAAAATTGGATAATCAAAATATAGCTGGCCTTAAAGGTTTTAGATAAGGAATTGTGAACCTGTAGTACTTTATTAATGTACAATGTTGTGTACAATATTTATTTTATCATTCCTTCACCAACATTTATTTACAGTGTATGCCAGCATATAAAGCGACTCGGCGTATAAGACAACCCCCATTTTTCATGTAAAAATGTAGGTTTAGAGGTATGGTCACCATATAAGATGACACCCAGTTTATTAAATTAAATAACACTATCAGCTGATGTAAGTTAGTTGGTACATAAATAGAATCAATGAGTATTGGAATTATTGTACCAAAAATGTGTAAAATCAATATCTTCAAGATTTTAAAATGTCTGGCAAAGCTTACCATTGCAAAAAAATACTTTTGTATTCCAATTGGAAAACTGTAAACATCACGACAAATGCTCAACGCTTGTGACATCACCATCAGTGGAGTAATACCCGTTGGGAGTAGATCTGCATGAATGTACAGTAAACCCCCCTATTCACAGGGGATACGTCTCCCCCCCCCCGCGAATAGCTAAAACCCACGAATACTTAGAACCCTTCTAAAAACACTTAGAACTGCCTATTTTGATAGTTCCAACAGACACAAAACAAACTGTAAATGCTTATACAGGATTTATTCTACTTACGAGGGGGTTAGGTTCCAAAAAAAAAAGGATTTTGACAAAGGAAAAATCTATTTCTGGAGAGGGGCCCGTGTCACCCGGTGAAATAGTCCATTCAGCACTTATTTCTAGGTAATTCCGTTGCTAGATACCAGAGAAAGCTAAATGAAATGCTGGAGTTACTACCCCCAGAGCGAGCTCCACTAGATGGAGTCGTGTATGGAAAAGGGTGAACTACAAAAACACGGAACCTTATCCTATAGAGATTCCCAATGTCAAAAGTCCCAACGAGAGAGGTGCCGATACAAGCCCATGCACTACTCATGGACTGTATACAAGGCAACACTAGCCGCATTCCATGTTAGCACCCACCTCACTAGAATGAAGTTTATCAAGGGAGGAGAGAATGAAAAACGGGTGGGTCACGGGTGACACGGGCCCCTCTCCAGAAATAGATTTTTCCTTTGTCAAAATCCTTTTCTGGATCGAGTCCCGTGTCACCCGGTGAAATAGTAACAGAGAAATAAACATCATTCTTATGCTATTAAAGACTTAAATAGAAACGTTGAAAACTAGGAGAATTCTACCCTGAACATAAGTAAGGTCCTCTAAGTTCATGTAATGAAAATAATGTAAGTGGTCACCGTCTAAGATCATGAGCTTAGAACAGCACCTGAATAGGCTTGTATTAAGAAAATACTTCCTGCCTAATAGCAGACCCAATGACAGTGCCCCCCTTTTTTAAAGGAGAGGACCTGACAAAATTGCGAGGTCCTGTCTAAAAAAGCCTGCAAGAAGAAAACTGGACACAGAAACAGACCTTGTAAAAGGGGAGTACTTTCCAAGGTGACCACCGAAAATGAGGACCTTCAATTGTAGATAGAAAGTTAGGGTGAGGAATTCACAACACTACCCCTGATGAGGGGAAACCAAACTGATTGGTTCCACCAGACAAACCAAACTGATTGGTTCCGCCAGACAGGGCAGACAGTACAGGAAAACTAACACTAGAAGCTAAGCTGATTAAAAATTTTTGGGACTTCCTTAACAAGGAAAGATAAGAACAAGATGATTGTTGGTTACCGGCTAACTCCGATACATTACTCAAAGACCAGGAAACCGAATGTGGACGGAGTACTGTTCTTAGACGAACACAGACCTTAGGGATGAAAGTTAAGGGCCTGTGAGTCTGGTTCCAACAAAACACTTTGCTCGAGGCCAATGCGGCCGCATCAGTACTGTAGCTTCGAAAACTATGTGAAGAGTGCTAGTTACTTAACTGCAGAACCATACTGCAGTAGAGTAGGATCCCTTAACTGATTTCAGGAAAACAGAAATAACAGGACCAATATCAGTTTCCTCCTAAACTGTAAGATTCACAAAGACCACAAAGCCAGGACATCAGAGTTTGAGTGGGCTGACGCAGGCTGAGTTTATACCAGACGGGACAGCTTGATAGTTTGTGGCTGAATTGGGTTGCAAACTGACCTACTTCCAGGCCCAGGAAAAGGTCACAAGACTACCTGAATGACGCTCCGCCTAAGGACTATTCCGACACCAGGGGGGAGGCCCTGGATAGGGAAAAAGCAGTGACCTTTTGGACCCCTACGAGAAGGGTGGTAGACAGAAGCACCTGCGTCTGTTGGTTATGGAGAAGAATGAACCATAACCTGAACGAAGCAATTCGAGTCCAAAACCACTTGTTTACGCAGCGCACTATTGCTGTTTTGTTCAGAACCAGCCTAAAAGGAAACCTCTTGGGGGGAAGAAGTTTCCAAGAACAGGAAGACTGTCACCGCCCTCCAAAGCGTTGATATGGAACTGCCGGAACGTGACCGACTAAGTACCATGTACTTCATTGGGCCAAAAATATCCACCTCACCCGCCCAGAGAGGTGACGGTGTGGGAATACTGAGGCCGGAGGGGAAAGCTGGAGAGGAACTGACTTCGGTAAGCACTTGACAGTTGTGCGAGGCCGGAGGCCACTATTCAAGCAGGAGGAATCAAGGAGACACGTCCCTGACTCCACCATACCCCGGTCATAAACTCCAGCTTTGACTTCAGAAGGAGAACCGTCACTAAAGCAAACTGGAGAAAACCCAGGACCTTTTCTTGGGCACGGGGAGAGGTATGCTTGAGATGATGAAATGATAAGATGCCCTTGTTATCTCTTTCCACTTCCACTGGATTCCTAACTACGGAAGGATACCCTCCTGAATCAGGTGGGATTCCTTCCTGGTTACTTAGAAGCCCAAAGACTCTAGAAACCGATTATAATGACTGGCGCCCTCAGGCAATTCCCGACGCTGGGTGCCCAAATGAGCCAGGCAACTAGATATGCAGCTAGCATAGCCTCCTAATACCGGAGCTGTTGAACTACGGTATTGTTCAAACTGGCAAAGACTCTGGAGCCGTATTGAGGAGGGCATGAACCTGAAGGGGCACGCCTGCTCCCGAGTCTGAATCCCAGAAGGGATAGGACCTTTCTGCAACCAAGATGTGAAAGGAAGTATCGAAAGGTCTATAGAGGTGGTTACGGCTCCACGGCGCAGTAGGATCCGAACCCACAAGACTGTAAGCAACCGAGACTTGCCGCAAGAATAAGGAAAACAAACGGGACACGCCGGAAAATTTTCCAGTGGAAGGGAACTTCCTTGGCAGACTGAAAAAGCCTGACAGGCCATTCGCAAAGACCCCCAGAACTCTGGCCGGAGGTTGACTGAACCTGATTGGGGGGAACAACAGTCCAGCTCCCCCCCCGGGCCCTGATAACTATACTCTGGGCCCAGGAACTGAAGTTCCAGTGGCCCCGAAAATGGTACAGCCTCCCACCCATATGAGAAATACTACAGGGAGGAGGCTTGATTGCCTCCCGTGAAGCGAATGCCTTCCCAAATTCTCGGAGAGGAGTAGGATGCATCCCTGCTCCTATGATAACCCTGAGGGTCAGAGCCTCTGGCCAAATGTCTAGTGAAAATTCTTTCCTTAGGTTTTGGTATGAAGCAAAGAAAACTCCGGCGGGCACGTGGGGGAGGCAGAGACACACGGGGGCGTTACAAGGGGCTGATGTGTTGGCTGAACCCGCACACATCGAGGTGGAGGCTGGGAGTGAGAGCTGACGGCTGTCTAGGGGCAGAGACCTGAAGCGCCTGCACACCGCCTGAGCAGGGGGGCTCTTGAACTACATGAACTTCTTGCCGGACTTGGGACAGGTCCCGGCAAGATCAGACCGTTCTGCTCGTAGGGTAGACACCCATGAGAACGGAGGCTCTGGGTAACAATAGTAGCCCAAGACGGGCCGTAACAACGCCCACCTGGGGAAAAGATTAATTCTCCAGGTGAAACTGTTCATAAGATTCTTCAGCTCAAGGCGGAACGGGCAAGCCTGACTTACACCCTGTTTCAGCTTCCGAAAATTGACTCCGGAAGCTTAGGGAGCTGTACGCTGAATAAATTAGAAGCGTAGTCCGGGGTTAGAAGATTCACTGTGAATGTATCTGTGATATCTGTCTCCCGGAAATGCCTCAGCGATACATTTTCAAAACAAGCCTGTTGATAAGAGGGGCTACATTCGGAGCACAAGGGGTAAGAAACAGGGCTCCCAAAGAGAGCACGGTAAGACCCCACAGCTGGCGTGAACTTGGAATTTTCCGCCTGCCACTCCGTTAGAGTCCTCAGGGAGACGATGTGTCCAGCCCCCTAGCTGAGGGCTCACTTATGGATCCTGCCAGACAGATGCCATGCTCGTTCTGACAGTCTGGTAAAACCCGGATAAGAGGATACCAGACCGGAAGGGAAGAAATGCCCTTCCACCAACCTCCGTGTGCCCACACCCCCGACAGGAGGGTGCCTTCATGCTGGGAAGCATAAAGGGAAGGCACCAAGATTCCCCAGACTGGAGGGGAAAAGAGGTGGAGATGTCTGGAACGATAGAATTCCGGAACGGAGCAGGACTTAACAGGTGATCCATTGACAATGAGTCTTGAGATTGATCTCTTGGGATTTAAGCTCCTGGGAAAGGGAAGGCATGGACCATGACGTAGATAGTTAGTTTAATAGGTTGACAATGGCCCTCATAACGAGCTCCTTATAAGGAGACCCGTAAAAGAGTTTTCCAACAAAGGAAGGAGGGGGTAACCGCCTTGCTTTGCTTGGGCCGTGTCCCTTTCCAGAAGACGAGGCCAAACTCGTAGATGGCACCGGATTAGAGATCCGAGACGTCCTTGAGGGGGCCCCGGAGCGGGTCTTCTTGGTTTAAAAAAGGGTGGTCTTTTTTATTTTACTTACTTCACCTTAGGGACGGTAGACCAGGAACCGTCGAAAAGGGATGAGAAGGTAACGAATCCCCTAAAGGAAAAGTTTGCCTCACCTAATTCCGAGCTAAGCGGAAAAGGTTTGTCTCAATTATTCCCGCACCTACTTATCGCTCCGGGACGATGTTCACAGGTCCGAGAACGAGACAGAAGGCCGCAACGTCTTCAGAAAACTCTCCGTAAACAATTAACTTGAAGCGAAGAGTTACGAGACTTGCGGCCGGCCTCCAGGAGGGGGAAAAATTAGGACCCCAGACACCGGAGGAACAACTATCAATAAGTTATATAAGACGGAGTTTGGCGAAGGAAAAACCGATAGGTGTATATGAAACCTACCAATTTACCGAGAATCTCGCCCGGAAACGGAGTTTGGCGGAGGAAATCGATAGGCGTATATGAAACCTACCAACCATCGAAATCTCGCCCGGAGAGAGCCCAAACACCGAAAGATTAACTATTAATAAGCCACAAGAGGCGGAGAACCGATAGGTTTATATGAAACCTACCGAATTAACAAGAATCCCGCCCGGAGACGGAGTTCGAAAGAGCGACTATTAATAAGCCACATAAGGTGGAGCTTGACGGAGGTAAAACCAACAGGTGTATATGAAACCTACGGATTCATCAGGTAGCCTGCTCGGGAGAGCATAGCGTACAACGCCACCTGCCGGGTGCCAAACGACTAATAATAAGCCAAAGGAGGCGGCGTTTGGCGGCGATAAAACCTACGGATTCATCAAGTAGGCTGCTCGGAGAGAGCATAGCGTACTTAACAACCTTCCGAGTCAAGAATAAGTCACATGAGGCGAAGTTTGGCGGAGACGAAACCGACAGGTATATATAAAACCTACGGGTTCATCAAGAAGCCTGCTCGAGGAGAGCATAGCGTACTTCATAACCTTCCATGCCAAACTATAAATCCAAAACAGACTGCGCACGGAATGGGAGCTATAGACTCGTGACCGCTGGTTTGTTGTAGGATAGCGGAGCATTCCTGCACTTGACAAAACCAGCCGAAAACGTATGAGAAAAGGGGCATGCTGGAACGGATGCCGGAGCAGAGTACCGTAGCAGCTATAGCCTAGTCAGACCAGGAAAACCCCGGAGAAAACCGGAGAGAAAACCGGGCTAACAGGACAAAAACTCATAGACATAAAAACAGAGTCAACGGAACATTCCGAAGCGATTATGTCTGAACAAAATGTGGGAAGGTTATGAACTGTTGGAAGTGGGCGCACTCCGAGCCAGGAGAGGAAAAACCCGGAGGAGGATATCCTGAACGGCGTGATAGCGGTGGGGGGAATAAACGCCGACCGCTAAACACTAAAACCGCCGTAGCAGTAAGCAAGGAGAGCGCCAACAAGATAACGAAACACCGAACAGGTAGTAGCAAAAGGAGGGGGAACGCCGAAAGTAAATAAAGCAGAAGACAGTTAGGTGGAGAACGCTAACTGGCCTCGTATGAGATCCCAACAGTGAGGTGCGAACATGTAGGAAGCACCACGAAGGGAAATAGTCGACGTAAAAGGAAGGGGGAAGGATAGGCCAGGAGGTTGATAACCCAAAGCAACGACCAGGGTGGGACAGCACTCCCGGGCGCCCAGAGATTCTCATAGATCCCCTCGCTATGTAAGCTGTGTTGCACGACAAGAGCGAGAGAAAAAGAGAGGAAGGGCAAAACCTCTACGGCCAGGAGAGCAAAAGAAAGATAAAAGGAGTGTGAACAGGGTGGGGAGAGCACTCCTGGTCACCTCCAGGTCCAGGTGGAGTGCCAACTCAGACACACCGAAGGACAATCAATCAATGCAGAGGAGGGGATTTAGGCTACGACATAAAATAAGGATAATTGCTCTCAAGCCTTGGAAAGTTAACAAACTTTGAAAACAAACCAAGGGAGAGAGAGAGCAAAGGATAAAAGGGAGAGAAGGGGACTCTCGAAACCACAAAATAACATATATATAGTCGGTAAAAGAAATGTGAACAGGAGTGGGAGAGCACTCCCGGTCACCATTGGTAAGCAACCCAAAGAAGGATTGAACTAAGATAGGCTACAGGTAAACCCTCGCTATTCCAGCTTAACTTATTAGGAACATTAGCCTAAGTGAAAAAGCCAAACAGGGAGAGGGTGGACGTGAGGCAATATATCCAAGTCAAAGCCAAACAAAGGGAAGCACCAGACATAAAACACATGTACAGAACGAGATCACCGACATGAAAACTCATACGTGCAGATCGAGATCGTCCCCTCCCTTAACGAATTTTTCCCCCGAAGGAAAAAAGTGTTACAGCCAACCCCTAGGCTAACCTAACTGAGGTGATGTAAAGGAAGGAAGCCTAGGAGAGGGGTAAAGGCTAACCAATAACTCAAAAAAAAAAATCATAATAAAACAAAAATTGTCTATAAGGTACATGTAGGAGGATAGGCAGGCCCAACACAACATGGACGTGAAGGGACATGACCGATCTCCAGTTAAAAGAAAGTATCCCAAAATTAACAAAATTCAAAAGCATCCAAGCACAAGGTCAAAAATTAAATGTAACAATGAAAATCATGTTCCCATACACTTAGAGAAGTGAGTCTAAAACAAGACAAAAATAAAGCCAAAATAAGAAGCGAAATAGGCCGAGGGGAACCACGTAGCCTAAACAACAAGACAGCACTTGACCAGGAAGGGAACACAAAATTCACAAAATAAACAAAATCATGAAAACAAAGTAAAAACCATAACAGTACCAATGAAAATAAGATCCCAAAGGCTAAGAGAAGTGAGTGACAAAAATAAAGCATAATAAGGCCATGATAATAAGCGAATGGGCTCGAGGGGAAGCTCGTAGCCTAAACGCTCAACAACATTTCTCGTAATGAAGCCACGATAAAAAGCGAATGGGCCCGAGGGGGTAGCTCGTAGCCTAAACGCTAAACATCACTCCCGTAATGAAGCCATGATAAAAGGCGAATGGGCCCAAGTGGGTAGCTCGTAGCCTAAACGCTAAACATCACTTCCGTAATAAAAATCACTCTCGTAATGAAGCCATGATAAAAAGCGAATGGGCCCGAGGGGGTAGCTCGTAGCCTAAACGCTAAACAGCACTTCTCGTAGTAAATGGGTACAGAACAAACAAAAATTAATCAAACCCACTAAAGTTAGGGATCATTACTGGTAAAACATCCCAAATAAAAAGGGATACAAATAAAAAACACAAAACAAAAATGCCGATCCAAGACCAAGAGAGGTCAAGAGATGACGTGAGAGGAGATCGAGACGGGCGTTATAAATTCCTTTAATTATTAAACTAAAGGAAAATAAGAAGCCTCAATCGCCTAAAAAACAACAAAACACTGGTACTCAAGTAATTGAAGAAGAACCTTGCGAGGATGCCATAAAAAAACCAAAATAGAGCACAAAATAAGGATCACAACGAAATTACGTGAGAACTAAAAACGTGCTAAAATGGAATGCGGCTAGTGTTGCCTTGTATACAGTCCGCGAGTAGTGCATGGGCTTGTATCGGCACCTCTCTCGTTGGGACTTTTGACATTGGGAATCTCTATAGGATAAGGTTCCGTGTTTTTGTAGTTCACCCTTTCCATACACGACTCCATCTAGTGGAGCTCGCTCTGGGGTAGTAACTCCAGCATTTCATTTAGCTTTCTCTGGTATCTAGCAACGGAATTACCTAGAAATAAGTGCTGAATGGACTATTTCACCGGTGACACGGGACCCGATCCAGAAAAACCATCGTTTGTTGGAAAAAAACGTAAATGCCAAAACGTATCTCGAACATAGCCTAGCCTACACTAGGGTATTCGGTATCATGTATACATATATGGTAGCATAGCCTACACTGTAATGTATACTCTATACATACATAGTATAGTAATTATTAATATCAGCTAATTCTGGAGGTTCAGGGAAAGTGACTTATGATAATTCAGTGCAAAGAGAAATTGAATAACAAGATTTAGCTTAGCCTACACTATGGTACATTGTATACATATACAGTAGCATATCCTACGTTATACTGTACTCTGTATTCACATATCGTATTATACAAACGTCAACATAACGAATATGCATCTTTTAAAATGTTATGCCTTAATTCACTGTATCTAGTAATATTGTATATATATATTCTTAAATTGCTTTCATATTATAAATTGCAGTCATAGCGATCAATGGTTTGGTTTGAAAATCGTTTATGTCGTGTTTATTTCGCCGTATTTAATTGAGTTCAGAGCACTTTTCTTGCTTCTAGTTAGCGAAAATGAATCTCTAGATATTTTATTTATATGGGGCAAATGAATCTCTAGATATTTTATTTATATGGGGCAAAGTTATTTTTCGTTGTACGAAGTGTTTTTAAGTCGAAATACAACTAAAATATGTCTCGATGTGAAATTAATTTATCTGTTTTTTCGTTATTAGATGACAATGGCCGTTTGGGGACGTTTGTTTTATGTAAAAAAAAATTCAAGATTTCGTTCGCTATTTTCACGTGATTTCATCATAACATGAGCTTTACGTATCTATCGTTTATCAGTGTAAAAATAACAGTAATTTGTTCTTTCATGACCAGTAGTTTTGATTAAAATACTTTCTCTCCAATTTTAATTACGACTGAGTGTCATCCATGTTTCCGATGCACGATACTTTACAGTATAGTCATTAGCAGCTTGAACAATGTTTTTTCAGCTTCAGCTACAACTTGCAGCATAAATTTAGCAGTATATTTCGTTGACAATCTTTTATCCATACCGAATAAGGGTATACGTAATGTAAAAATATATCAGTCCTGTTCTACTAAATGTCATTTGTGCTATAAGCTACAGTAATTGTTTATTACCATATGATAGTTGAAATACCAGGTAAACGGCTGTTATCCGATTCAGTTATTAGCAAAACAACAGTTTCTTGGTCTGTTGTTTATGGCTGTACGCATTTATGCAAGAGTATAACGTTACTAACAATACTTTTATCATTCTCTTTTACTTTTTTAACTAGATGGGATAAAGAGATGGAGGAAAAGTTGTCTAATGTAATTTGGTCTCTCTCACTGCCTGATTATGCTGCTGCCTGCGCCCGCATGAAATTTAAATATATATTATAAATAATATTGTCTGTCGGTATTAATTACTTTCCCCATTGCAAAATCGAATTATCATAAGGTAAATTATCGTAACTTGAGCATTACCTGAGTATTTTAATAGTTTTGTCACAAAAAGTGCATTTAGTCATGAAAATGAGATTAAAATACAGTAATTAATAAATATTTCTCAGTGAAAAATACCGTAAATGGGCAAATTTTCTGCAAATAAAGGGTAGATACGTTCCACAGAGAAATCCGTGAATGTGTGAGTCGGCGAATAAGGGGGTTTTACTGTATTCCTTTAAAATTGGAAGGAACCCCGATATTAAGGATAAATGGGGAACTATCAATATCACAAAACCCTTTACAGTCGACCCCCGGTATTTGAGGGGGGATGCGTACCACAACCCCCCTTAAATAGCTAAAATCTGCAAATACTTTTCATCCTTCTAAAAACACATAACTGTCTATTGTGATAGTTCAAACACCAAAAAGCCTCAAAAAATGCTTATAACTGAGTGTTTTATCACACAAAATGCATTTAGTCATAAGAATGATATGAAAATGCAGTAATTAGTGGATATTTCTTTATAAAAAATACCACGAATAGGCAAATTTTCCACAAATAATGTGTACAGTATTGTATATATGTTCCACAGAAAAATCTGCGAGTAGGTGAAGCCATGAATCCTGAACCACAAGTAGGCGGGGTCCACTGTAGTTTGATTATAAAATACTACCAGGGAAATATTGCCCTTTAATAAACAACAAGGCTCATAAGTTGAGAACGACTTGGAACTACGAACATGGCTGTTTCGTAAACAAGAAAATTAGACCCCCAATTTACCTTTTTGGTAACTTCAAATTATCTATCAATGTTAAAAGGGCATTGTATAAGTATCAGTAATAAAAATGTCTAATATTATTGCCTTATAATAATGGTACCCTGGATAAAGCGAGCAACAAAGTGAGAGCTCGCTCATCCTAATGTCTAATTATGGTAATTACGTATGGTAATTGTTGTAATTGCAGTTGTTTTGTTTACAGTATCGGTAGTTGTGTCACTAGTGATTCACTTGAATTCCCTACAGTTTTTACCGTTATTACAGTTGCTTTGTTTACAGTTTATAGTTGTGATGGTAGTTGACTACTGTACTGACACAACTATCGACACTTCAGGGGTTAGCCTATCATTAAAAATCTTGGCAGGATTAAAAGTTTGCTTTTCATACTTGGCATATGAGATGACCTCCCATTTGGAGCAGATTTTTTAAGGTTAAAAGGTCGCCTTGCATGCTGGCATATACGGTATTTTAATAAAGACATTTTGAATGTATACACTGTACAAAGTATATTTTTCTCTTTCAGGTAATCTGGTGAAATTAAAAATAGGTGTAGCAATGCAGTACATAAAAATTCTTCCTATGGATACACCACAGGTTATATCCAATGTTGAAGTCACATTGCTGGATGCAAACCAGTAGGTATTTTAATGTTGGACTTTACTGATGAGTGTCTAAAATTTTAGCCATTACCTGTGAGATGAATAATTTGTAATGTTTCAGTGAAATATTTTTCATGGTAGTGTATTATGCAGTTGAAAGCAAGATGAGGTGCAATGATTATATTGTTTGTGATTAAAAAATATCTTTTAATTTTTTCAGTTGTCCCGGTTCAGTGATGTTTTTATTTAGACTAACAACTGGTACCACAATCCTCCATGTAGGGGATTTCAGAGCTCACCCTAAGATGGAGTCATATCCAGTGTTTTGGGACTGCAATGTTGATACTCTCTATCTAGACACGACGTGAGTATTTTAACTGCCATGGTAAAAAAACCCTGGTTTAAGTGTACTTATGTAGCCTGTAGGAGTACTACCCATTGGAAGAAATTTTGTTGTGATTCATTATTATTAGTTTTATAGTTTGCCATATGTAGTTTTAAAAATTCTTCATCACATCCCTAAAGAAAACAATTTTCGTCCATCTTTGTGATAAAAAATTTAAAATATGGTGAATTTTATTATTTAGACAGTTAAAGATGATTATGATGAAATACATATAGTGCAGAATAGTTTTGCCTTTGCATTTGGATTTACATTTATGTTATAATTTTAAATGTCAGTGACTGTTATAAAATTTTAGGTGTGACCTCTGATGAGAAATTGACTATTGAGAAGCATATACAGTAATCCTTCAATAATCGAATTTCACCTTCTGTAAAGTTGGTAACACTGCTTACACTCAAAAAGGCTGAGAAAGGGTTGAGGGGGTGAGGTTGGGAGGCTGGAAAAAGTTTCCAGGTGGGTGAGGGGGTCAGAAGGATGGGTGCCATGGGAGGGGAGTGGCAGTAAGGCTCTAGTGTACAGGAATAAGCACTCACAGAAGGGGTTGTTAGGGAGGGCGGGTGGCCGGGGGAGGTGTTTCCTGGGTTGGGTTGGGGTTGGGAATGCAGTGGGATGGGTGGAGAAGGATAGGCAGGTGTTTGACTTCATTACAGCTTTTTTTCTTTTATGTGTTTTATGTTTATGCATTTTCCACACTTTATTAAAGGATATTACAGCATTGCACTGCAACTTGTAGGGAAATAATCATCCACAATGCCAAAAAAAAAGAGAGAAAAACAACCAATAGTATGCTAAGAAACACCTTATTGTACATATGTGCAGCCAATAAGACATTTATGTTTTTTCACATTTTGCAAAAGGGTATTACTGTACTGTAACTAATAATAAAATAATCATGCACAATGCACTAAAAAAGAGAGCAGAGCCCCAACAACTGATACTGCTCCAAGAAACCCCTTGCTGTACATATGTACAGTACAGCTAATAACAGTAACACATGTAAACAGAGAGAAAACAACCCATAAGGTGGTAAGAAACATTCATACTTATAGCCTATAACAAACACACTAATAACAGTTCACAAACCTATCTTCCCTTTTTCCCCTATCATGTCTCATTTTCTGTTTCTTGGTGTTTTGTTGTATAGTAATTTTCACTGCATAAAATGAAAAAACCAGTAAAAATGACAAAGTAAATGAGGGAGAGAGAGGCGGTTGAGCTTTCACAATTGTTATTGGCTGAAAACCATGATTTCACTTAATATGTCATCATACGTCACTTTGTTTATTGCTTTCAATTGTCTGATACAGATAAGTCATCAGTTCAGTAGCATATGATAGAAGGTGCATGGATAGTCAAGTACTTGGGGTTTTTTTGTAACCTTTCCCACTACAGGCAGTCCCTGGTTATCCGGCGGGGGTTTCGTTCTGAGGGTGTGATGATAACCGAAAATCGGGGATTTTTGGGGCTTATCAGCACCAAAGAGCACCGATTTTTGGTTATCGGCTCCTCTGTTAGGTATGTATCAGCGCCAGTACCCAATTATCGGCACTGATAAGTGGAAATCGGCGATTTTCGGCGCCAAAAATTGCCGATTTTCATCGCTAAACAAGCACCGTAAACCGGATTGCCATTATACAGGGACTGCCCATATTGGGGAAAATGCATACGTTAGTACACATTGTGATTTTGTGCTTTTTAATGGAAGACAGATAGTGTCAGAAACGTATCTTTCTCCAATTGGCTACATCCAGAAAGTATCAGTGCACTCAGTAACAAGAGTGTTTTCCCTTTGTGCTGTCATGGGTGATCAGTTGCTTGTTTGAATCGTTTGTGGGTGTCTGTGATATGCCATGCTTTACCCAAAAACACTTAGCTTTCATTGCAGTGCCTGCAGCATGGCAGTGCTATTAGTTGTGTGTGTGTTGCTACGTATTATTTATATGGCCCCACTTCATCCTAAGAGGGCAAAGAAGGTGTTGACCCTTCAGGATGAACTAGAAATCAAGGCAAAGTGGTCTATGACATGCATCATGAATGAATATGGCATTGCATGGTCAACCTTGCATATCAAGACTTCCCAGGATAAGCTGAAGTATGCAGTGGACTTTGGAAAGATGTCCAGGAGTCAGGTCTGTAAGTTAAAAAAGTATACCTTAGTTTAACCAGACCACTGAGCTGATTAACAGCTCTCCTAGGGCTTGCCCGAAGATTAGACTTATTTTATGTGGCTAAGAACCAATTGGTTACCTAGCAACGGGACCTACAGCTTATTGTGGAATCTGAACCACGTTATACCGAGAAATGAATTTCTATCACCAGAAATAAATTCCTTTAATTCTTCATTGGCCGGCCAGAGACTCAAACTCTGGCCTAGCAGAGTGCTAGCCGAGAACTCTACCGACTTGTCCAACGAGGAACTTGGTCATGGCTAAAGGCTAACATGTGGACATAGAACAGTCAGCCTTGATCTGGTTTCATCAGCAAAGGGAGGCAGATGTGCACATTGCAGTGTTGAGTTAAAGGCTGGAGCTATGAAGTTTGCAGGCTTGTATATATGGTCACAGACTTTAAGGCATCCAAAGGTTGGCTGTTTCAATTCAAGATTCGACATGGGCTTTGTAACATGAAGACTTCTGTTGAGGCTTTGAATGATTGCAAGAAGGAAATAGAGGAATTTCAGCTGAAGGAAATTCCCTTTGTTGATGTTGATGTGCCAGGTTCTTCCAGTGAGAAATCTGATGTCTCCTTGCCACCTGTTGATGACTAGGACCCTCTAGATATCAGGGAGGTACAGGGCCTTGACAATACAGTGGTGTCGGAGGAGGGAGAGGAGGAAGAGGATTGTAAACCTCCTTTATTGTAATGTTTAAGCACAATAGGAAAAAGAAAGTAATATGTACTTAACTTTTTTTGTAGTGTTAGGTGCAAGAGGAAAAATGGGTTTGGTTTTTTTTTGCAAAGTTTATTTGTACAGTATATTATGTTACAGATAAAGGAAACCAAACTAGCTAATTGCTATTTGCATCAAGTTTTCAGTTGAAAATGTGATGGTTGTTGATTATAATCATACAGTATGTACAGTCACCACCCTACTTACGAACACTCAGAAATACGAACAGACAGGGTTGCAAGTTAAAATTGTGTTCGAACTTGCACATGAGAGAGAGAGAGAGAGAGAGAGAGAGAGACTATTGGCCTCAGTCAGGTTGTTACATGACAGATATCCATTTGAAAGTCAAATAATACAGCTGTATTGAAAATAATGATAATTTTTAATAAAACTTGCTTGATTTACTATATGCAGTTATATTTCATGTATTATTGTTATATTTTTATCATATAATTTATGAACATAGCGATCATGTGCCGTTTACATTCTGGTGATGTTCACAAATCATTAGTTGATTGCATTTCACAGGCATGATCACTACCATTTGTTGCTAAATGAAACATATTTCAGAAATTCACTTCTTAATAAATTATCAAAGGTGGGTTTAAAAATGCAACTTACTTTATGTATACATTCAGTAAATTAAACGAAGTAAAGGTGTGATTTAGTCAGTTTTGGATATTGCATTTGCCTCTTCCAAAACATTTTTTGGCCTGCACATATTTGTTTTTTCAGCCACAGCTACAACCTTAAATTTAGTGGCATACTTTATTAACACTATTCTCTATTATGTGAAGGATGAATACAACTTTATTTTATTTTTATTAATGGAAATCACCATGGAAAATTAGTAAGTTTTTAACAGATCGACAACTGTCATGCAATACTTAACAAAGGTAAGTTAGTTACAGTAGCTAACATAGGCAAATAGCTGTTTTTCGATTTGGTTCTTTATGACCATACTTTCTGTTGTTTATGCCAGTGTCTTGCACACAATAGTAAATAGTTGTTAAATCTAAAAAAAACAGTAACGAGTTCTTGAACAAGCCTCAACTTTTATAAGCCTGTCTGAATGTGTGAAGATTTGCATTTAACCTACTGAATTTTTGCTTATAGGCCCATTTGTTAGTTAAAACCCAATGTAGATGTAATATGTATTATCAGTGGTATCTGCCAGAAGTGGGACAGGCGAAGAAAGGACAACTTCTTATAATCTACCAAAAATGCATCTTGCACTTAACAAAATATAAATATATATAAATATATATATATATATATATATATATATATATATATATATATATATATATATATATATATATATATATATATATATATAATGTATATATAAATAAAAATAAAATCCAGTCTGCTAAGTAAAGGACATAGCGTCGAAAGGCCTCGCAGCACTCCAGTGTTTCCGTTTCCTTCGTGGATTTTATCTTTATATATTCATCACGTTCCATATTTTCATGATTCAGTTATATATATATATATATATATATATATATATATATATATATATATATATATATATATATATATATATATATGTATGTATGTATGTATGTATGTATGTATGTATGTATGTATGTATATATATAATATATATATATATATATATATATATATATATATATATATATATATATATATATATATATATATATGTATGTATGTATGTGTATATATATATATATATATATATATATATATATATATATATATATATATATATATATATATATATATATATATATATATATATATATATATATATATATATGATAAAATCATGTTTTGGGACAAAATTTTAAGGATTATGTACAAGATCAGATGATACACAATTATATGGGCGGCCAGAAAGTAAACTAAATGTGTACCAACTGGGTGGAGGGGATTCTTCCCCTTCCGTCAGTAGCCAACTACCAATATCCACCTTGTTTTAAGTTAAATGGCTGACTCCAGCTTGGCTGTAAGTAAAAAGTGTTGTTTTTAAGTGTCAGGTTTAATACTACTCAATTTGCTAGTTTTATTTGAGCTACATCTGAAAGGAGGAATAATATACTTAGTGCAGTTGTGGAATCTTCTGACCACCCAATGCTTCAGCGAGGAGCAAATTCTTTCATGCTTTCTGCTGATGCCTCCTGAATTTAGGTGTATCTTTTTTTTTTTTTTTGCAATTCTCTCATATTTATTCATTTGTATGCATAGAAATCATGAGTTTGACAGGTGCATTAGAAGACCAATGGAGGGATGGTACCATCAGGAACGTCACTTCACCACTCCTGATGACATCAAGCTGTTCTTTTGGGACATGTTCCACAGTTGATATAAAGAAGCACACCCTCATTCCATCGTTGAAAGACACATCAGCCATCTGACCCAGGGAAGAAGTTCAAGCATGTTTTATATAGTATTACAGAAATGGAAGAACCAGCAGCCTGGTGATGAAGAATAACCTGGCCCCCTCCATGCTGGATCCCCTAAAGAGAATGAGTGCTTACATTAATATGACTACCATGTACTTTTCCAAGAGGATCCCCAGCCATGCTCAGGAAGGTGACATATATTCTCATGCAGGACCACACATAACATCAGAATAAAAAGATGTGACATTATCCCAAATACTAAAGTCATTGGTCATACAACCAACCACTGTCACCTATGCCTCCTTGACACCCTACACACCGGGAGAGAGGAAGCCCCATTGAAATACCACACAGGAGACTTTTTCTCCCAACATCAGCATGAAGGGCATGGTCTGCTAGTGTGTCTGGCATGCAAACCAGTGAGAAGCCTCTATCTGCTGGCAGCAATCCTCCCAGAACTACCACCCCCACATTTTCCAGCACTCACACGGGGGTTAGGCTGCCACCATCGGGATCAGGGAGAAGGCTTTGCTCAGCAACAATAACGCCCTGGCAGCCAATGAGAATTTAGTGCTGCTCCTGCCCACAGCACTGTCCCCTATGTATATATTGCCACCCACACCCCTTTTTTTCCAGAATCGTCTCACCTGTCTTGGAATGACCATTGGGCTGGTCGGAATGTTGGCAACAAGAGAAATACCAAAATGAATACCTGAACTACAACTGTGGAGTCCATTTGCCAGAAACCTGCTGTTAAAGTCTATAGGTTTATCCCGCATATTTCACCACCTTCCCTATTACATAAAAAAAAAAAACTGCTGTACACATCCTGCTGATGTATTTCTCTCTGTCAAAGTATGAACATTACAATAATGCTAATTCACAATAACTACAACAACATTGCCTTAAAGGATTTACTCACAAATGCTTCTGAACTTAATTAAGACAAAACTAAATGGATACCCGTACAATGTATTTCTACATATTTCATAACTTTTGATTACCTTGTCTGCTCCCAAGTGCTGGGCAAGGTTCTATGCTATGTTAGTTGGTATATATTTAAAATAATTAATTGTTGGAATTATTGTACTAAATTTATATAATCTCATTATCTCCAAGATTTTAATTTCTTTGACAAAGCTCACCATTTTGAAAAAGTACTCTTGTATTCCTTTAGGAAAAAGGCAAGCACAAGCATCACAACAATTTTTCTCAACATCTGTGATGTTGCTATCGGCGGAGTAATACCTGTTGGAAGTAGATCCGCATGAATGTATTTCCTGTAACACTTGAAGAGAACCCCGATATTAAGAATAACTGGGGGACTTTCTATATATCAAAATCCGTTTGGTCTGAATACAGGCAGTCCCTGTCATCAGTTGGGGTTCCATTCTGATGGCGTGACGATAAGGGAAAATCACTGATAACCGAAAATCGTCATTTTTTGGCGCTTAAGGGTATCTGCATCGATAACCGGTGTATGGCAGCGATAACTGGAGATCAGTGCCTCTGTTAGGCATGCATCGGCACCAATACCGAATTATCAGTGCTGATAACTGAAAATCGGTGCTGAAAATCGCCGATTTTCGTTGCTAGACATGCGCCATAAAACCGGATTACCGATAACTGGGAACTGCCTATAAAATATTACAAATGAAATACTTGCCCTTTAATAAACAACAGCACTTGGAAATCAAGCACGATAGGGAACTACAATCATGACTGTTTTGTAAGCAAAAAGTTAGGCTAACCCAATTTACCCTTTCATGAATTATCCATCATTGTTAGAAAAAATCATTGACTAGTGAGTTTCATAACAAAATTGTCTAATACAATATCATTGCATTAATGCTAATTATCACTGTCAGAGGGAACAACAACAAAGCAATTACAGCATAGCCTAGCGATCTATTCTTGACTTCTTGCCTTGCAGAAGACCTGCTGGGGCCCAATTTTGACAAATACAGTATAGCCAAGCCTACCTATTAAAATTTTAACAACTAAAACTCTTCAGTGGGTCTTAAAACTATGTACTGTACTTTGCTTGAGTGGTGTTACAGTGATCAACAAATGCGCAGCCAAACACTGTTTCCAGAGCAGAACTTGAGGAATAGTGAATTCTCAGACAGAACAGTGTACATAATGAGGAAGATAGCCGACATATGCGCTTTTGTCACGTGTGAGTAGGATGGCTGGAAAACTGAGGCAGTCGTTGTGGACAGGGAATAGAACCCTCCTGTCCAGAGTCCTTTATATTCTGTTATTGTGGTAACAAGCACTATTCTGGCTGAGACCAAGTATAAGAGAATTCTTTGAGATTGGTTGGTCTTGTCTTGTGGAGCCTTAGGGGGACCATGAAAGTAACTCCTTTAAGGACTCACAGCAGCCGCCAAAAATAGGTTTTTCTTGCATCAAAATCTGTTATTTGCTTAACTTGATAAATGGGAAAAGTTTTGGTTAGATTATTTTTTCCAGGTTCTCTAAATGCTTATCATTGACAGCCACTTCATTTGAGTAATGATTTTGCTTTTGTTTTTGTGTCATTAGTAGTTGTGACTTGGACCATTGGTGGATGGTCTCGTATTTGTCAATTTTTCATAAGTTGCATTTTAACAGCGATCTATCACATTCACAATTGATCCCTGATGCTCTTTACCTGACGAGAGCAACCAGATATGCTGAACAGCAGCTCCAATATGCAGTAAATGTGCCTCACTGCCAAACTTCTCAGAAATGTAGAACAGTCTCCCTGAGGATGTATGCAATTGGAACTTAAAATTTTAAGTAGAGTTGCATCACATTACTACCCAAAAATGGTTCTCCTTGTATTTTAATCATTTACTTACATTTTTATATATTTATTTATTTTGTTAATTTATTTTTCTATCCTAATAACTGATCTCTCATCATTTCTTATTACTTTCCAATGAACATCATATTCGTTGGAAGCTTGAGTTTCAAGTTAATGGCTCCTGTGGGCTTGTTCCATATGAATAGGGTTCATGCTCTGAGTAAAAATAATAATATTTGACTTTGTGCCCTTCTTTTCCAGGTATTGTAATCCTGCATATAATTTCCCAAGCCAGGATGAAATCATAGAGAAGTGTGTTAATATTGCCACCACTCATATCACCAAAAATCCAAAATCCTTTATTGCTGTAGGATCTTATACTATTGGTGAGTGCTGTATATGGAAATATAATTTCTATATCATGTTAGTTGCATTAAAACCAATTTTTTTTGCAAACTGAACTCATTATTACTTAAACAATGCTTATTTGTGTATAGTACATGATTCCCAGACATAATAAGCCACTGGCAGAACAGATCAGTTGCCTCATGTAGACTGGCACATGTATTCACACTTCCTAGCTAGAGACAAAAAGCTCGGCCTGCTGTCTGAGATCCATGAAAATTATGCTTACTTTACAAGCTGATGCAATCATAGTCGCTAATAATATGCCATGTAGAAACTCCCTCACCACTCAAAATGTTGTCTTGACAAATGTAAAATGTAGAGCAAATTACTAGCATTTTACATCTGATAAGGTGAATTTCAGTAAAATCAAGAATTCAAAAATTGAAGAAAATTCTCATTAAACATTAATCTTTAAATTGTCTTTAAAAAAGCAAGGAAATCATGTAAAAACTATAATAATAAATGTAATGTATTACAACCAAGCAGTGAACAGCAGTATATATATAAAATATGAATAGGGAAGAAACAGGAAACCATCACATAAATCTGTGATACAAATTGTTGATGTTAATTAACCCTTTGTACTTCCTAAATAAATATAAAAAAAAATTGCTTCATAAAAAATAATGGTCACAAATCAGAAAACACAATGCTAATTAACTAACATCTCTTGCTAGTCAGACAAAAATATTGACAAATATTAACACTTCAAAGAAAGAAAATAAAATTATTGCAAAATTGTCTCAGTACAATTAGAAATAAAGGAAACTTACAGGAACTTATGAAAATAACTCTGGTCTGATGAAGAGACAGCAAGATCCAAACAAAGTAAGCATAGTTTTACTGAAAAATACATTAAAAAGGAATGAGAAAATGAAGATTGTAATTAAAAGTATATGATTCTTTGGGAGTTGTTAGCCAGTCAGCAGGTACACAGATCTGAGGGACTTCAGTATAGGCTAAGTTAGTGTAATCAGTAATACTTTCTTGAAATGATGAACATTTGAGAACACCATGGTCATCTTTTCAAGAGAATATTACTGATTACACTAACTTAGCTTATTAGTCACAACAAACAAAATTGTCGGAAGTATCAGAGGGATAAATATTGTCATGATTTTTAAGAGGCTGTGGAATGCTTTTAAGGGAAAGATTAGTTCAATGTAAGAGAGTTTATCTTAGAAAAATTAAAGTTCTAGTTTGTGATGCAGATTAAGAAATTCTCTAGCATTGACTCAGCAGTTAGTTGATTGATGAAATCTTCTCCCTGAAATGTTGCCACATATTTGGGAAAATGCTTTTGTTGGATGAGTAAATAGTTGTTTAAGATTGTTGAAAAGGAATTACAACATTGTCTTTTCTTTCTGTTCAATGACAGGTAAAGAACGTGTGTTTCGAGCCATCGCCTGTGAGCTTGACTGCCTTATATGGGCTAGTAGTGATAAGCAGAGAATTTTACGTTGCCTTGAGGATAAAGAAATCACTTCAAGGTTAACATCAGATAAATTCAGTGCAAAGGTCCATGTCATAAGAATGAATGAGATCCATCCCCAGGTATTTTAATATTATTCATCATGTTATTGTTTATGTTCATTTTAATTACTTGTACTGTATTTCTGTAACTAATTACAGTAGTTCAGACTATGATCATTGATCATTTTTGTGTAGACAAGGTATCGGGGCAGATAGAAACTAGATAGAGGATTTTCATTTAGTTAATTTATTTAGACTTGTTATGTAGAGTGAATTAGATTTTATTGTTACTGTTATTATTTGTTTACACCCGGTATTTCACCTTTATTGTTAGACACATAGTAAGTTCCCTCCTCTCTTTTATCATAGGATCACTCTACTCTCTTCTGTCTTGCAAACTTTGTTTGAACTTCTGTCTGGTCCAAGTTTTCTTATATGTGCATTCTCCATGACATTCAGACCCTTCTACCTCTGCAACTAGTATTTCTCATCATGTGTACCATGTATCAAAAGATATCCTTTATTCATGTAAAAAACAAGTTTTTATCCAGAATACAAATATGAAAAAGAGAGTAAAAAGAAATATATACTTATTTATAAAATTTTTTTCGTGGTACATTCCAGTCAGGAATTTCAGCGTTTTGTAACTGCATGTCCTTATTAAGTGCCAGCGTAAACACCAGATTGTTAAGTGCAGGCTGTATACTTTGTACACATCCTTTATTTTTTGTTCTGTGAAAAGTTTATTATAAGTAAAGCTGGTACTTTACAACAAAGTTCTCCACATACAGTGGAGCATATATAAGTTTAATCTAAAATTATGTCAGGGAGGTACAGTGACCTATCTGATAATATATTCTTATTTCAGACATTGTCAGACTATGTTGTCAGCATGGCTCCGAAGTACAATGAGGTGATAGCTATACGTCCAACAGGCTGGGAACACTCGGAAAATAATGAAGTCCTTTCAGACATGTCACCAAAGAAATTTGGTGGTGTTTATATATACGGTAAGTACAAGTGCATAAGTTTCCTTCTTTTTTATTTTATTTACGAACCAATCTTTTACTCTTTCCCAGTTTGTAGCAACATTACTGTATTAGGAACAGACTACAATAGATTCAAGTTTTTCATTCATATTTGATATTAGCAACCCAAAATACTGCATAGATCCAGGCTCAATGAATCCTAGACACTCCATTTCCAAATATAAAGAAGATTGGCTACTAGATGACTGGCAGCACTGGCCATGTG
Organism: Macrobrachium rosenbergii; assembly: GCF_040412425.1. Lineage (NCBI taxonomy): Eukaryota > Metazoa > Arthropoda > Malacostraca > Decapoda > Palaemonidae > Macrobrachium > Macrobrachium rosenbergii. The sequence continues at coordinate 27,753,044 of NC_089745.1, read as the reverse complement.
AGCCTCTGGACCCTGAGTCCAAGTTGTTGTGTGGTCATGACCAAGTCAGACATATCTACAGGTGGCAGTGGCAGCGGCAGCCTGACCTCGCCCCTCATAAGTGATCCAGCACTGGTGGTAGTTTTTAGTATTACTTGCAGATATGTTGGAAGTTCTGGTATAGACCTGAAAGACTAATGGGTTTCAGTTTTTGCTGATTGGGATATCAAAGGTCTTTGGAAGTACTTGAAATTTATCCATGACCAAACTTCATAGCATCTTGAATTTCAGCAGGAGATATACTCACAACTGGCATATAACTCTTACTTGCAAAATCTTTATCAGGGTCCTACAATGACTATCTCGGCTCTACGTCTCACTTGTGCAGATGTGGCAACATCCTATTTCGGCCACCTTCATTGCACTCAGGTCTTCCCAAAAGTTCACCGATCCCCAGGTTGTGCTCTGGAAATGGTGTTTAACTATGCATTTTTCACTCTCAAAACACCAGTCAAGCCAAGTACTTAGTTTTAAGACCTAGTAAAAAGTTTGTTTCTTAAAATTTTAACAGGCAGGCTTATATTACTTTAATTGGGAGCCAATAGGCCTCTTGCAAGATGAGAAGTTAGGAGTAGGTTGCTAGGCTATGCCGTAATTGCTGTGCTGTTTTTTTCTTGTCTAACAAAGTGAGAGTTAGCATTAAGGCAATAATGTTAAAACTTATTATGCAATGACCTTTTTACCATTAATAGATAATTTGAAGTTACTGAAAGGGTAAATCAGGTTAGCTTAACCTCTCGTTTACTGAAACATGTGATCTTAGTTCCCAGTTGTGCTTCATTTATGAGACCTGGTGTTTACTAAAGGCCACTGTGTGTGTGTGTGTATGTATGTATGTATGTATATATATATATATATATATATATATATATATATATATATATATATATATATATATATATATATATATATATATATATATATATATATATCAATCAATCATATATATGTATATCAATCAATCAATCAATCAATCATAGAACTCACACCACCACATTCTGTCCCGGGCTAACTCCTCAAGATCTCCCCAGCACTGTCTCCCATCTCCTGCTTCCCGCCTCATTGTCCTTAACCACGTCTCCATTGGCCTACCTCTACCTCTTCTACCAAGGGCAACCCACCCTGGTGTATCTCGTACTATTCCCTGTCTTCTATACACATGGCCTAGCCACTTCCAGCATGAGAATCTAACATACTCATTGACTGGCTGCACCCCCGTTACTTCTCTAATTCTGCTATTTGATATCCTGCCCCACCAATTAATTCCTAATATTCTTCTGATAGCCTTATTTCCAAATTCTAAGAATTTATTATCTGAAGTCACTGTACTGCACCATGACTCATGCCCATAAATCAAAATACCCCTAACCATTACCTTATAAATTTTGATTTTTGTATGCACAGAAAAATTGCTATTATATTCCAAATATTTTTAAGCATTCCCATTGCCTGGTGAGTCTTTTTTAATTTTTACTTAAATTCTGTGCTCAGAGAACCATCCTTTTCTAAATAAGTACCCAAATATTTAAACTTATCCCCTTGCTTTACAACCATGCCTTCAATTAGACAATCCTTTGCATTTTCAATATTCATATTCATGATTTCAGTTTTTTCACTATTAATAACCAAACCAACCTTTCATCAATCACTCACTAGACAATCTAACACTCTCTGCATCTTTTCTGGTCCCTCGCAGATCAAAACTATATCATCAGCATAATCTTAAGTCAAGAAGTTTCCGATATATCTTATGCCTCAGTATATTGATCCGGAATACATTCCTTTTATTGATTGCTGCACGGGTTAAAGTAAGAAAATAAGTTTTCCAACTAATTTAAAAAACTTTCCTACGGTGTACCTAACCAGTATGTAAAAACATTAAATGTTCATTCTATTCACCTATTTTTCACAAATATTTCAATATAAAAAGTCATAGATTTTAGTTTCTCATCAGTAAAGGCCATACTTTGACCTCTTGTGGCCTTGGGTGTTGACCAATCTTATTGTGTTTGTAGCCATTGAATAGATCATTCTTTAAGCTTTATTTTGAGAGGTGAACGAGCTCTGTAGACCATTTCATTGCTGAGTTATTGCAATTTATGTAACCAATGCACATAAAAAAGGGAGTGATTTTGATTTCATCAAATTCAATGAAAACCCTGAATAAAAAGATAACTGCCAGGTTTCTGGATGTCTACCCTCGCTGAAAAGGTGTCCCAGTGGACCCTCTAATTAAATCAAGCATGTAATTTTCTGGCCCTTTCATGCATGCAAACACCCCTTGGCTCCAGGACTAATGAGGGGTAACTCCTTGAGGACGAAACAAGTGACTACACTTTCAAAAAATACTTTAAAAGTATGCTGCTTACGTTCAGCAGTGAGTGAATTTGTTAAAGGAAACACAAACCTTAATGTACTTTACTTATTTTTTGGTAGTGCTATTAACTGGGCTAGTATAAAATATTTTTTTTATGAAACATTCAGTGATTTCTGATGAAATAAATGTTGGTATGAAAGAAAAAATAATTTTTTGAGTTCTGATACTATACTTACAAAACAAAAATCATGGTAAGGCCTTGAACAGGATGTCAGCAGAAGAGAAATAATGGAACAGAAACGCATGCAAAAGAGACAGAACAAAATTTAAAGATCCTCGTAAAAAGCAGCATTGATGGTTTCTTGGATCTACAGAATGAATAATGATGCAAGTCAGGATTGCAAACATAACTGCACCCAGAAATTACCTAAAAAGCATTGTATTCCCAAATCATTTTAAAGAACAAGGAGCTGCACATGTTACCCTCTTAATATCCTTTTCACAAGTAAACTCCCAGTTTTCACTGGATTTTGTTTGTGGGTGTAAGTAATCAAGGGTGGGAACTGGAATTAAACATGTTCGCCTTTTAATTTTTCAGGTATACCATACTCTGAACACTCCAGCTACAATGAACTTCGGAGATTTGTGAAATACATCCGTCCAAAGAAAATTATTCCCACTGTTAACGTAGGAAACCCAAATACAAGAAAGAAGATGGAAGAGAGTTTTAGTGAGTGGTTGGAAGATGTGTGATTTTTATTGTATACTTGCTTTTATAGCTTTGTCTCATTAAAATTACTCATAAATTTATTTATATGAACATGTAAGGAGTGAGGTTGTTATTTAGTATTTGGCTTCAACTAAGAAATCAGCCTGAGTTTTAGGTTTTATTTTTTATCGAAAGGACTTTGGCATTGTTATTGTTGTAAAGTCAGTACAGAAAGATTTTATGTGTATTGTGCATATTACCACATCAAGTTTGTAAGTTGCATAAAAATGATTTGAGTGCTTATAAATTTTGCATGGATTGTTATTATACTGTACAGTAACTGTAGTTTAATTTCATATTTTTTTGAGAATGCAATGATAAATGTACACAAATTTTCGTAAGGCACATTTTTTAAGAATGAAGTGATAAATGAACACAAACTTTCGTAAGGCACGTATGTGTCCTTGCTCATTGTATGTTTTCATATTTCACTTCTGTTAGTGTCTGTGTAATAGCATAAGAAGTGCAGACACCAAAGAAAGGAAGAGATGAACATTTTATTGTTAGCATCTGCCCCTCCTGATAAGTGACAAAATCCATTAGGTAATAAAGAAATTCAAACAACCTACACAATTAGTAGCTTGGAGCAACTCACTTGACTTAGAGTGTACAACAATTCCATCTAAGTAAATAAAGCATAAGTGGTATTCATAATTTTCATTCAATTTAAAAGTTAATTAATTTACTGTATTCAATTTCAGAGAAATCTCTGCAAAATGAATTGTTTAAAAAAATACATACATACAATGCAGTAGCTGCGTACTTATGCTTGAAGCAAATGTAGCTGATTTTATTACTTTACCGACTTACTGGGTGTGTTTGCAAGATATCCAAATTACACAAAAATAGTAGTGTGAAAAAACCATAAATGTTTGTGTCTATTATAACAGAATTTATAAAATGCCTCTTACTTACTGTGTGCCCCCTCTGTCTCTGATACAGTGTTTTTATTGACATTTACTTATTGCAGCACAGTATTGTATGTAAGACAGTAATGTATTGGTATTGTACATTAATATTTTTCAGTCCATGCTTGTGTATGTATGCATACACACTCGCATTGCTTTAAGATGAACTATGCAATCAATATGTGTTTTCTCTCCTCTCTTTTTTTCTTTGTGTGGGTTGTTTTTTATAAAAGATAATTTTGATAGAGAGAGAGGGAGAAAGGCAAGCAAATATGAGATTCTTTTTTATAAAACAAAGATTTTTGAGAGAGAGAGAGAGAGTTACAAGAATTAGGATGTCTCAAAGACTTTTTAGTCCATCCGAGGAGACGGTGTGTGCTCACTTATCTTTAGGAGCAGATTTCACTGTACATTTGAAGTGCTGTAATGATTTTGTTTAGCTTTCTTTTAAACTCTTCCACACTGTTGCTGTTGAAAACTTCTGGTGGCAGTTTATTCCATGTGTCACATATCTTGTTTGTGAAGAAGTTACCACAGTGAGATGTGTTGTATCTCTTCAGTTCTAGTTTCCATCCATTATTTCTTGTCTGGCTTTCATTTAATTTGAAGAGGTTACTGTCTACTTTTGTTATGCCTTTCAGTATTTTGAATCTTTCTATTAGTTGTCCTCACAATCGTCGTATTTCTAAGTCATACATGATCAGGCTCTCTAGTCGTCTTTGGTTACCTATTTGCCTAATGGTTGGAAGAGAGAGAGAGAGAGAGAGAGAGGAAGGTGGGAAGGGAAGGCAGGCATATGCACAGTTTTTGTTTAGTTTACTGTACCTCGGTGCATGTTGAGTATACACATCACACACGCACTGAAAAATTTATGAATGAACACTATATATATTACTAAATTAGTAACTCTGTATGTATTACTAAATTAGTTATGGTACTATACTGCATTAAATAAATGTCAATAGAAATATTTTGCCAGAGGCTAGGATGGTGGTCAAGTAAGTGTGAAGATTTTCATAGTGTTAAAACAGCCACAAAGAAGTGTATGGTTTTGTTTTTATATAATTGTTGTGCATTTTGAATACCTTGTAACCAATGCAATTGTCTACATTTTTGTTAATTGTACAGTACCGTAATGCATTGTTCCATAAGTATTTTTAGAAGCAATTTACTTGGCAGATATTTCTGTCAAACTGAATGATGTGAATTAATATTTAAGATGAATGAAAATTCCACTTTGGATAAGCTGTTAATTACTTTATATGGAATTGTTGTACACTAAAAGCTAAGTGAGTTTATTCGGGGTACTGTATTGTGTAAACTATAAGCCCAATCTTGTTTAATTGGTAGTTTTCATTACTGTACTTACAAGGAGGCAGACCCCCAATTGTCCATTAAGTTGAGGTGTCACTATACTGTAATATCAAGCAGGAGAATAGAACAACACAAAGTCATTTATTAACAATCAACACAGTTTACTTGAGATAGGACAAGGTTGATGAAAATGTTACAATATAGGGACTGGGTCATAGGATCAGGTAGCAGCAGGCCATCGCTGAAATCACCTTCACCACCCTATTCATAACAGCAAATGTTAGCCTTTGCATAAATTGGTGGCAAAAGTGAGAGGATTCAGTAAAAGCTAGGGAAATTATCAATACAAGATGGGTGATGGAATGCCTGCAATTGCCCCTCCATTATCCTACCTGCATATGTGTATAGCTGAGAGGCAAAATATACAGTACAAGTATCTCAGTGGGGGTTGTCAGCAGGGAGAAATCCCATGGCAGTGTTCTTTAATAAGAAACTTATTATATAATGAAATAAAAATTTGACACATAATAATGAGAATTGGAAATATAAAAAGCTTAATTATATATATATATATATAACTATGCCACCATTTCTATGTCATGAATCCTTCATGCAGTCATAGTAAAGTAGCTGAAGGTAAAGGGTACAGCTTTAAATAAATAAAGTTTTTACAGATTAGTATTCTTGTTTGCTAATCCTGGGCAAGCTTTATGAAAAATCTTAATTTTTTGTTTGAGTTATAAGTATTGATAGACTGGTTTTCTCTAATGAAACTTATTGACAAATTTTTAAAAGCTAGGAGAGAAAATATTGTAAATAAGGTATTCATATTGTTACTCTAATGGAATGTTTTTTTTTTTTTTTTAGTATCACTAATGTGGGATCTACTTTCTGGGACATGAATGTGAGATGTAGACATGTGAACAATAACACACTTTCAATGCATGTCACCATGGCTTGGTCACTCAGTACAGTACATGCAATTAGGGTACTGTATAGTTGTTCAAAACAGATCACCCAAGATGTAGTCTCCAGATGTTTTTTTCCTAGAAACTGTAGTTTTTGTTCTTATGAAATGTCTACCAACAACTCATTGGGGGGTATTGAGTTTAGTCTTGGCTCACTGACTGTTTGTATTAGGAGGAAGTCATTGAAACTTAGCAAAACTATGAAATTCCTAGGAACATTGAGTGTGCTGAAGATTCCTACATTCCCGGAACCAGTCCAGTCATGTTAGATGGTAAGACAAAGTCATGAGTAATAGCATGCTGAAGATGCCTACATTTGCTAGAATCAGTCCAGTCATGGGGGATGGTGAGACAATCGTGAGCATCTTGACACTAAATAAAAGATGCGAGGACAGACCAACTCATAATATCATCACTAAATTGGTTCATGTTGGCAGATTTTCAATTTTTTAATGAAATAACAGAAATCATGGCTTGTTCCAACTTTGGAGGATCTCAACATGCAAATTATGTTCTGCATTATCATTACAACAGAGTAGACAGCATTGCACAACCAATTGGGCAGTGAGATCATCATGAGTTCAACCTTTAACCAAGTCAGAACTACATGAAAGCATTCCCTAAAAGATCTCTTAAGATACCATCAGTCTCAAGTCAGACTAGACTACTGAAGAATTGCATATCACCTCTCACCAAGATAGCTAAAACATTTGCTTGGACACATTCAAATTTAAGGTGTAATTATCAGGATTTTGGAAGCAGATCAGATATCATACTAAGAGTCCATTCCTCCTTGTCCTGCAGACTGATTTCTTCTATGCAATTGCTTCATCTGATTGAACTTCAGTGACACTGATGTAGGGTTGTGTGGGTTGGGGCCACCTGTCTCTAGTCCAGCATACTTACCGAAGGTGAATACCTCTGGTCTTTTGTTATTGATGACACTTTTCTTGGCTAAAACTGAACTTTTCCAAGGAGTATAGCCTGCAAGTAAAATAAAGAGAACTGTTGTCATGGATCTGAAAGAATGATTTTAAATTTCTTGGGGTTGTAAAATAATCCCATTATTAAATAGATATCAATTATATCTTTACCAAAGATCTCATACAAAACTATGAAGTGTGACTACATGATTTGATTATTATTAGTACTTCATAATCTTCCAATAATAAGTAACTCATTAATCACTGTGTAAGTAATGTTTATATATAAATTGGCTTGGATGAGTTGGTCAGGAGTAGTGTGGTTTAGCAGTGTATGTCTGAAGGGAATCACGAAAGGACACATGTTAGAATGAATGTAGATCTGAGAATCTTCACATTGCTGTGAATATCCTTTGTATACTCTTTGATATTTCTGTGTCAGTATTGTCCATTTGCACATTTTACATTGGTCCTGGTTGTATTTCTGAACAGCACATAGCTATTTATTTATTTTTTGCTGAGTTTTCATATGTGTTTATAATAAACAGTGCCAAAAAAACTGACCTTAGAAATGTAAGCATTCTTACTCCTGCTCGAGTCTACTGCAGTGGCAAATGAGTTTGTGATATGGAAAAGGGCATTTCTTCCTACATAAATACAACATAATACAAACCCTTTGTATTTTTTCATAACATACAAACCTTCGGGATTAACTTTCCCGTATGTAAAGATCTCAGGTTTGTATGTTAGGAAAAATACAAATTACTTTAAAAAACTTGTCATTTTTGGCTACTGAAAAACCTGAATTTTCTTAGTTCAGAGTGTAGATAATAAGTATAGCATTTGTCTGGATGAAGTGGTAGCTGTGATATGTATCTTGGGCCAAATACAGTAACATGGAAACCTGTTGTTCCAGAAACTAAGTAATGAGTTGTCCCTTGTTAGAATGCTAGTTTTGTTATGTATAGGCTAAGCTATTTTAGAGCTTAGTATTTGGTGTCATCAAGGAAGTTATAATTTTAAAAAATAAATTCTTCACTACAAATCAGTTACTTTTATCGAGTCTTTCATGCACCTCCACAAATTTCACAAACATTATGGAGAAGAAAGAATAATCCTCAAATAAGTTCCAGCTTGTAGTGCAAACTGACTCACTTAATTTGCTGTATGAATCAGTTGCAATACCAAAGGTGAAGAGAGAAGGTATCACTATCTAAAAGTACTAGGTTTTCATTATAAAAACTGATTCAAGCAGTGCATAAAGACGGTCAGTTTGAGTTTATTTTTTCTTAAAGAAAATTGCCTTTTTGCCCTATTCCTTGCATGAAATGCCAAAAAGAAATAGAAAAGGAGAATGCAGCAGGAAAGTCAGTTTTATGTCGTATCAGTAAATGCTGGAACATAGACTGATCCAATACTGTCCTAATTCGGTGAAGAGACAACTTGAGAATGCATGGGCTTCACTCACTTGATGAGTGGAAGCAAAAGGCTTAAAAAAAGTTAGATTTCTAAGTAAGATCCTTGAACAAAGTTCAGTTTAAGGTCTCAAAACATGGACATGTCATGTGCTTGGTAACCAAGGAGAGTTCCCAAGAAGGTTGTTTATTACACAGATCTAAACAGAGCCTCTCTGTCAAGATATTTACAACCTATTCAAATGACAGGGAGCACTCAAATCAGTGCCCTGAATCTCAAAATCATTGGCTAAGGCTGATCTGTAGCCCTTAATAGTTGACACATACAACTTCTTAGAATGGCATAAAACTAATGGAAAGCCTGCTACGTCCAGTATGGAAGGTCTGGAATTCTCCAGTATTTCTCTCACCTCACCAATAACAAAAACATTCCACTTCAACTAGTGGAGGCTTTTAGTGTATCCTCTACTGCCTCTTTTGAAAATCTCTTGTTGTTGATCCCTTTCTCGGTAATCTCCAGGAGTGAAGGTTGAAGATGTCCACTTGATAGTGAAAAAGTTTTGAAGTCGGGCTGCTGCATCATAAAAAGGCCCATTCTTGTAGAGATTTGGAAATTTATCTTAATAGGGCTAAAAGGTCTGAGAACCACTCTTGTTGATGCAGAGGAGAACCACGAGTGTTATCCTGAGGATGGAGGAACAACAAAAATTGTTCAAGATTAGACAGATGATGCTGAAAGAAGGAAAGGCACACACCTTCAATATATCCCAGATAGGCATCAAGGAATCACCCCTTTTTCTTCTGTAGCTGATAAAATGGATTATAAGTTTGGCCCCTTGTTGTTTGAAAGGGTTAAGTCCAACAAACATCTAAAAATAGTGACTTCCCCAGGAGAAAAACCGGATTCCACCTTCTAAAGGAATCCACTCTGAGAAAAACTGCAAATTTTTTCTACCCACAAGAATACCTTTGCTGCTAACTGGGTCCTTCTTGCTTCCTCAGGCAGGTATTTGTCAAATTTTATGCTCAGCTCCACCACTTATTTGAGTGAAGGCTTGCAGGACTAAAAAGGATTGTCTTTAATTCTGGATGAAATGGTGTACTGTACATTGCTACCATCATCATTCATTAAGGAGTCTGAAGAGGGTACTGATTTAATGGGTTGAGGTTGAGCAGTATGACAGGTCTCCACCCTTTTGAGGCCTTGGGAACTGTAAAAGATTCAGAAGTTGTTAGTGCCCCATGTACTGTACCTTTCTCCATCATCAATACACAGGTGTCCAGGGCAAGGAATCCCTCCAGGTCCCTCGTATATATCACAGAGGATTGACTCGGAAGCCAGTGGCGCCTCATTTCCAGAAATGACATGCGAAAGACCTTCTATCATGGTTCTGACAACCCACAGATCTGCTCTGATGTCTTGCCGATGGGTTTAGAATTTTGGGAGAAGACTCCCTACCAGATACTGGCAGACTTGTGACTGGTGGCTGACTTCACCTCCTGCAGCCACCAAAGAATTTCTTAGAATTTTACTTTCTACCTCTGCCAGAGCAAAACAGTGAGCACTATCTCGTTAGAATTGAGGTCTTTAAGGGTACAGGAGGATAAAGTCTGTTTTCCATGTCACTGCAGAGTTGATTCTGTAATCTCTCTAACCACTGATGAGGAAACAGATGCTAAACCATCAAGTCATCCAACCTTAGAGTGAACATCAGGCTAGGATAGAAGATTGGAGAGGACCTTCATTACTGCATCTCTCTTCATACAAGCTATATTGGCCAAGATGTGAGATGATACAGGATGTCTACCATAGTCAGATCTTTCAGACTTGGATGTATTGTTAAATAATTTACTGGTGGCTGCCAACAACCATTTATGACAGTTTGCAGTGACTAACATCTCCCTTGAAAACTCAATTTCACTTGGCGTGAAAGATACTGTAGGCAGAGGAAGAGAATTGTTGCAAGAGTTTTAATACTTTGAAGCAAAAGTTTGGCCTGACATTTTATAAAAAGGACTAATGTATCTGGCAAAGAGAAAAGCTGTAAGGTGAATTGTAAACTTGTTTTGAGAACCTGCCTCCCATAGAGGTCATGACATCATTCAGAATCTCTGCCATGATATCTTCAATCAGAAGGTTAAGGTCTAGAAAGGCCTTAACCAAACATACCACAAATCCATCCTAAATTCTTCTGCTTTCTTCACTTATATTCTTTCAAGTGATCGTGACCTGGCGTGTTTCACGGATATCAAATGCTTTTGAGACTCCTGTTGGAGTAGCAAGAACTATATTGTGATCCTAGACAAAAAGAAGCACCTTCTCTTACTACTACTGTACAAGAATCTTTCGATAATTTGCACAACTGAAGGAAAGACAATGATTAGTCTTCACGCTTCTTATTCTTGGTAGAAGAACAGGAAGGACATTAAGAAAAGAGGAAACCACATGGCTAAAACTGAATGACAGCTGATATTTGTTGGTGTTAGCTATAATTTTATGCAAATTGTAAAGATACTAGGAGGTACTTACTTACTAACTGGGAAGACTATTTTAGATTTTTTAAATGATCACATTGAGGTAGATAACCTTATGGGGAACACATCTGAACCTGACGTGCAGTACACAAGTTGTGGCACATCTTGCAAGTCAAACTAACATTTGAGTTGAGGTGTGTTAGTACTGTACCAAAAACAAATTCATTTTGCTAATATATTTAGCAAAAATACTAAAAGGCAGTCACAAATATAATCACCAAATGAAATAATAAACATGCCTTGTACTAAAAAAATCCACCACCTGGGCTAGCAGATTGAAAAATGAGTGGGAATGGGAATTAAGTAACTGGTAACATAGTGACCCTACTCAAAAACCTTACACAGACATGCTTGCCACTCAACATAAATCCTCACCACTTGAATAGAAACTATTATCAAAGTAAGGTACCAAAGGGGTTAAACTATCTAAAAGCTGTTCAGAACAGTCATCATTTAACACTGATGTCAGTCTTAAAAAATCCAAATTTCACTTCTGAAACACTTTTACTAAACACAAATGTGTGTATTTACACAATGATTAGTTTTGAATAAAAAGATAATAGAATGAAAGGTACTTTATTCAAAAACATTCTTGTTTGCAAACAACTTTTCTGAACAGTTTTAAGATAGTTTAACCCCTGTGGTACCTTACTTTGACAATAGTTTCTATTCTATTCAAGTGGTGAGGATTTAAGCTGATGAGTGAGCACATCTGTGTCAGGTTTTTGAGTATGGTCATTCTGTTACCAGTTACTTAATTCCCATTCATTTTTCACATTGCATTAGCATTTTTAAGAAATTTAAGGACAGGTTCTGGTACTGATAAACCACGGTCTGGTAGACCATGTGTTGATGAAAGAAATGTAGCATCTGTAGATTTGATGCATTTGGATTATGTATACTTTCATTTCAAGTTCTTTCCGCAGAATCTTAAGCACAGTAGATTTTGAAAGCCTCATCTCTAAAGATGCTTGTCTTAGACTCTTTTTCGGCCTTCTTTCAAAGAATTGCTCTACAGATGCTACAGTTCCTTCATCAACACATGGTCTGCTATATTGTGGTTTATCAGTAACAGAATCTGTTTCCACCTAGTTATTGTACAGTACATTTTTGCTCAGCCAACCAAAGAACGCAGTTTACTTTCTATTCTAGTGAAGCCATGGATTAAGAGCAGTTCTGAAAAAGAATTCATTTTTAAATTTCAGAAATTGCAAGAGATATTTGATAAAACAAATAGTAATTAAAACTTCAGAACAAAAAAAACTAGAAACATCAAGCTTTCTGCTTCTTTTTTACAGATTAATTCTGTCATGAAAACTACATCGGTGTTATTTACCTTTGTTCTGATGAGGTGTGCATCCAAAAACTTTGGGACATCTGCCATAATCCAGAAATGATTTTTTTTATGAATGTATTTGAAAAGCACCATAAGATCAGAACGTCGTAAGTCGGAGCCACTGTAACCCAGGGACTTACTGTATATATACTAATATATATATATATATATATATATATATATATATATATACAGGCAGTCCACGGTTTACGACAGGTCCGATATATATATATACACAGACGTTCTGAGGTTATGACGCTTTTCAAATATATTCATCAGAAATTATTTCCCGGTTTACGACGCATGTTCCAGGGTTACGACACGTCATATGCCGATCCGACGGAAGAAATATGGCTCCAAAACGGCAGAATAATCATAATTTGGAGTTTTTTTTTTATGAAAAACTCAATAAAAACGCAGTTTACATCGTTTTCAATGCACCCAAAGCATTAAAAGTAAGGTTTTCTTATGATTTTTGACACTTTTCAACGATTTTTCGGTTTACGACGATTTTCGGTTTATGACGCGGCGTAAAAATGGAACCCCCGTCATAAACCGGGGACTGCCTGTATATATATATATATACTGTATATATAGTGAATATTTCTATATTTGTCAAAAATTATTTGAATTAAGAGATGTATTTATAAATAACCATCCACCACATTCCCCAATTAGAGCTAGAGCTAGAAGATTGTTTGAGCCGCTGAATATAAATATACAAGTGCCTTTAACAGTAAAATCACCTTCCTGGACAATGAATAAAATGAGTTTGTTCACACCTGAAATATTTATCAAAAAGTTACTCATACACACCAGACAACATACAATAGAACGTATAAGCCAAAATGGTCCACATTACGCAATACATAGAGATGGATCTAAATCAGAGCACGGAGTGGGATATGCTGCAGTATCCCAAGACAAAACTTAAAAGTTCTCTCTCTACCTAATAATGCTTCAGTATTTACAGCAGAATTATGTAGAATTGCATCAGATATAAAAATAATTGAAGAAACATTCAGTAATTTTGTGATTTTTAGTGAATCAAGAGGCACTATAGAAGCTATTCAGAGTTACAAATAAAAATTAAATTATTTCTCTATATCTTATATAATATTGGAAAAAATGTAGAAATATGTTGGATTCCTGCCCATGTAGGGATCAAAGGAAATGAAGAGGCAGACAAAGCAGCCAAAGAAGCAACCCACATGACAAGATCAAATGTGAATATCCCTGTTACTGATTATGTAACACATAAAAGTGGGTATCATAAATAAATGGCAATATATACGGAATGAAGAACCTGAAAATAATAAATTAAAACAAATAAAACCTAATGTTAAAAAATGGAGTTCATCATATCAGAGAGAGAGAGAGAGACATGCACAAGTAATTCTAACACGTCTGAGAATGGGCCATACTTGTCTGACACATGGACACTTAATGAACAACCCACGTAGCCCAGCTCCTGAGTGCTCATAGTGTAAGGTGATAGTAACAGTCAGACATGTGTTATGTGAGTGTCCAAAGTATGACCAGCAGTGACTGTCGCTTTTGGAAATAAATCAGTGAAAGAAATTTTGTCTGAATCTTTTACATTTTCAGTCATTCCAATTTTGATGTTCATGAGGAACTGTGATTTAATTAATAAAATATAAAAAGGAAAAAATAAAAGCACAAAAACCCTTATAGCATTTGTCAAATTAAACAAAAAAATTAAATATTAAGTAACTTATTCTGATTTTTAATATACCTTTTTAGTGTGTGTGTAAGGAAGCATGAGTAAATGTATTTATTGTATGTATGTGTTCCAGTATGAGAGCATGTTCCTATGTGCAGTTTTTAATTTCATTTCAATTCATTCATCATCATGCTGAATGACCTATTGCCGGGCCAACCATATGAGAGCTGAAAGTCAGCTCAGTGGTCTGGTTAAACTACTTTAATAATAATAATAATAATGTATATTTGTTTGTCCACTATAGAAATCCAAACTGCTTGACAGACCCAGACAAAATTTTGCAAACAGCCTCTGTGTCACCCCAGAAAGGTTTATAACTCAAAATTAAACCCCTACCCTGTGACAGACATACAAACACAGACAAAACAAGTTTTTTGTTTTTATGTCACCTTTTCCTTCAGTTTTCTGGGTTTATCATCATTTTCCACCTGACGTTTCACCTTTTCTTCTGGCTCTGCCAGAAGTATGATTAACCTACAACAATAAATTGCCTATAACATCAATTCTTTTATCAGAATTTAAATGAATTTTGATCTTAATTTATGATAATAATATATTGTTTATTACCTTGGTGAAATCTACATTGAAAACCTAAATCGATAATTTCTTTCCATAGTAAGCGAAGCCGAGTCCGCACATGTGTAGTAGTAGCTAAATTCAACACTTCCAGCCAGCAGACACTACTACCAAACTCTCTCTCTCTCTCTCTCTCTCTCTCTCTCTCTCTCTCTCTCTCTCTCTCTCTCTCTCTCTCTCTCTCTCTCTCTCTCTCTCTCTCAAGGCATCACTCAAACACTTTGGAGCATAATCTATCTATGAGGTTTGTTACTAAATTATTACCTAGAGAAAAGAAAAACAATTTACGTGCAAAAAAGGATTATACTGTATACTGAAAAATTACTATTAATTTTACATACGTGACAACTTGCAAGGGGTACCTCTCTTGCAAGGTCTGGGGATGACTCAGGTTGGCCATCTGTAGTGGGTAGTGTGATGAGCCATTGCAACTGTTTGTAGACATGCGATGGCTGCTCGTCTCCTATGGGTGCCCCCAGATAGTTGAGGAATTTCTTGGCTTTTAGGGTGGGTGGCATGCTGAAGGATGACTTCAGCTGGTTCCTTTAGCAATTTGTAGGTGATGGGAGTTTGAAGTTCTGCAAGCCATCCTGCAATCTGCTTGAAGACTTTGTCTGGCAGGAATCCGAGGATGGCGTCTGTTTTGCGTGTTGAGGAGGTGATTCAGTCAGAAGATTGTTTCCACCCTGGGGTTGTGGGGCATGAATGGAGGTAGACATATGGTGGCGGCGGCGATGGTCTCGCTGGGGAGGCTGGCATCGTTGGGGTTGGCTGGGTCGGTCATCTCTGTGGTCACCAATGTAGCAAAGGTGTGAGTTAGAGTCAGCATCTACAAACTTACTAATTTATTCAGACAACAGACAGGTCAAAAACTCTTGCGAGCGGAAATGTAGCGCCTGACACCTGGCAAACGAAAACAGAGGTCACCACACAATCATTTGTGTTTGTTGACATGAATATATACATATAAATTGATATACAAGGTATGACTGAAGCTATAGTGCATATGGCTGAAATGCTGACATTGTAATGCGTATGGTGACAGTAATACATTTGATCTGACAATAATATGAAAGAAGATATGTGTATAAAAGATGCATGACGTATGCTGTGTCTCTTGATGATGTTGTGAGGAGATTAGCGAGTGCTGTGAGATGACGGTGTGTGGGGTCCACATGGGACCCCACATTACCATATGGACACAATTTGTTTAGCAAACTGTATTTTTTCTTTATGAAAAAGAATGAATTTATGTTGACAGGCAGGCAGTTAACTTATAGTACCTTATGACAAATTTTGGGTGATTACTGTAACTCACCCTTTTTATGGTAATCAAGAGTATTTTTTTTAGTATTTTATTTTTTATGAAGTATTTTAATGAGACCACTGAGTTGCATTTTTAGTGTTAAGTAAGGATTGCCCAAAGGATCTTTTCTTTGTATAAGAAATGAAAACTAGAGCAAGGTAAAATTAAAGCTGTTGGATAGCCATGTCTGAAGAGATGAATGGAGCAGGTGGGCATAATAAGCAGATAGCAGTAAGAGCATGAGGAGTAGTTGTAAAGGGACTGTGACACACATTTATGGCCTCTTTTAGCAGAAGAAGAAGATGATATTGGCAGAAATAGGTAAGATGTGCTAGTTCATGAAATTGCAGCCAGAGATTGACATTGGCAGAAATAGGTAAGATGTGCTAGTTCATGAAATTGCAGCCAGAGATTGACATCTTCATTTTTGCAGGAATAAGGGTTTTCCCAGTCCTTCCCAAGTGACAATAGAAATAAGATCAACCATAAGCAGTTTCTTTATATATGTTCGTCATTACAGGAACAACATTTTCCTCTGATGACTAGTATAAATTTAGACCTGTGGCATGTAGGCTACTGTGCTTGAGCCATATCTGTGGAGAACTAGCCACTGTCTGAAATACATTGGTTTAAATAATAATTTATGTGAAATAAACAGAATACAGTTTTTCACTGGGCTAAATACATGCAAGTAGCCTACTTTACTTAAGGAAAGGAAGATGCCTTTGACAACAGCATGAGCACTGTTTTGTGTTATTATCGGCAGCGTGATATTACTAGAAACTGAGAAAGACTCATCTTTATGACTGCGCCTGTGGTGGAAACCCGGGCCCCCGGCTCCTGCCAGGCGGTGCCTGCAGTACACTATTTTTGTTGTATAAGAAAAATTCAGTCTACCAGTGCTTAGGGATAGGTGAATGTTTTTATACAGAAGCTTTTATACTGTATTTGAGTACTGAAATACTGAATAAAATTGATGAGGAATTCCATTTGTTTTATTCTGTTGCATTAATAATTTCATGTTAATGATTGATAATGTCAGTATAGTATTCAGGTTAGTTTTGAGAGAAGTATTTATATGAAGAGAGAAACATGGATTGATTTTTAAAATAAATTATCCTTGTTTTTACTTGTCTTTTAGGAATGAACAATCTGATCAAACTTTTTCTTGCCACATCAGTGCATAAGAAGATATGGAACTTTAATTGTACTTTAATTTTCTCTTTATGCTTACAGGAATCAATTGAATCTTGAAGATGTTGCTGGAGGATTTTAGATAAAACATGATGCATGGGTATCCAGTCACTTTTTTATGCATAAAAGCAATAAACTAAGCATTGCATGTGACGTAACGAAATAAATGAAGAGGCCAGCTCCCTTAGAGTCATATGAGCCTCTCCTCGTCACAATATTGGCTTACTGGGCAACCAAATTTTTGCTGTAGTGAAGTACCAGGAAAGTAGTAGCATTCTTGAAGTCACCATGGCGTGAAAGTCACCAAATATCTTAGGCATGAGGTTTCCTTTCTCATGCCCTGTATTTTTATACATGGAAAAAAAAAATGGTAGGAAACAGCAGTAAAAGGGATCCATACTCATTTCAGTTCAACTTTGAATGCCTTTGCAATAGTTGTATTTTCTTGGCAGCATCCCATTATGGAAACTCTTTGTTTTAAAGATAGCCTCCCAGTCTTTCTGAAATGTTTCTCCCTTTTCTGAGCAGTTGCTTTTCTTTGACTCTCCTTTATTTTCTCTTGGAATGAAAATTTAAAGGTTTTACATTTTCCTTATCTTGACTTTTACTGGTTAACATAATGCTAAAGAGGTATATAATATCATTAAGAGTATTTTTTCTTTTGCCAACTTTCATTCATTTGTAATTTATGGACACATTCACTATAAAGTTAACATTATCATTTATATGCGATTATTCCTGTACCTTTCAGTGTACATTAGTATTGTTGTGTTGCATTTCGGCTAAAATAAACTTTAGGATAGGCCTACTAACATAATTTCGTATGATTTGATGGGAAACCCCTTAAGTAGACATCGTTTTATTATTTACTTTATATATATTTCATAACTGATGCTAATAACGCTAAATCGGTGCAATGATAGGCAGAGAGCAATAAGGACATTACAGCCCAGGAAACAGATATATTGGGTCAATTCTGGATGATTGAGGAAATCCGACTATACTAACGGATAATGGAATAATTGAATTGGACCATTATCGAAACAATACCTCATTTCCAATGCTGGATAACACTGCATATCCAATTTTGGTTTGATTACCTCTTTTCCAATGTTGGACATCCAACTGCGGTACGATTCATAAACAATACAGTTGGATCTTTTGAACCGACTTTATAAAAAATGTTTGCATAGCAGAAAAACTAAGTATCATAGTGACAACAATTATTGATAACCATTTAAAATACGCATTATTACTGGTATATATATATATATATATATATATATATATATATATATATATATATATATATATATATATATATATATATATATATATATATATGAAAATTTCCCCACCGACAAATGAAGCCTTAAAATGCGTATGTTTATGGAACATTTTCTGCTCAGAATGACTTTTTCTTTTATTTTCCAAGATATTTGCATAAACTCGTGTTACACCATGTATAAATATGTGTTTATTTATTAGTTGAACGTTGCAACAGTTGTGTGCTTCTAGAAATCGTGGATATTCGGATGTGCCGTTGCACAGGAAAAATCTCATAACTAGGCGCCAACTGGACTTAAAGAATAATAGCACGTCGCTTTTGGTCGAAGATCGTTGTGACCGTGGTTACAAAAACCGACTCGTATCCGTATCCGAGACAAGCAAAAGAAATTCCGATTTCCAAAATAAGATCTGGAAAGGCGGAAGAAGTGGGGTCAATAATAGGTAGAGTTAATTTGGAACCAAATGTTGGTAGCCGCATATGCAGCATCACTTCGTTTTAGGTAAGATTTATTGGTAAAACTAGGCTATGTAATGGCTTGTCATTGGGTATTACCTTGGAAATTGACGTTTTCTATAGTATTTTAATTGCTTATTAACAATTTACAGTTTTATCTGTCAACTGTAATTAACCTGTAATTGCCCTCAGAGCTTCATCCAACAAGGTAGGGTACCCCTAGGGAAAGGGGTTATTTTTGGAGTAGACCAGGGGAAGAGGGGGATGATTTGTTTTTGCATGGTGGCCACTTTGAATGTTACCGTGCAGTGTTATAGGGGAGCTTTTGGTAAAAAGGTGTTCTAAGAAAAAAGGGGGAGAGGGACAGAGGTAAAATTTTATAAGTTGTCAAAAGACTCCAGCCAGCCATTTTTGCATGAAAAACCATTTAGGGTTTTTCATGCAAAAATGGCTAGGAAATGACAGGCCACTAAAAGAACCTAAAAATACCAACCTAACATAACCTAGGGGTGTTTACTGGTTACAATTTTGCTGTATTAGCTAAGGAGGCTGGGGGGCTGGCATTGTCTTGGCTTATAAGTCGTAATTTAAATATTTTATTTTTCGTTTCCTGATAGTGTTTATGGGGTTCAAAATAACGAGAATAAAGAGCTCTTTTAAAAAAATGTAGGTCACAATATCGTATTGTATATTGGCAACTTATAAAATAATACCTGGGCAGAGATAGCCTATATAGATACATATCCAGCCAGTCATGTTGCGTTATGAACTCCACATTGAGGAAAACCCTCTTGAGCATTCATACTGATGCCTGATTCAAGACCGCAACTGTTGTAGTGGCTGGGTTGGCGACTGATTGGCGTCAGTCGCGGGCCTTGAGCCTCAAAAAAAAAAAGAAAAAGCAGCTGATTACAACACAATGATGTCATACATAATAAATATTTATGACAGCAGTGTGAATGTTGAGATGAGATTACAAGTGTACGTAGTCGTACACGCCAGTCTCCGATGATTCAGGCCACACCCACGTTTAACGGTTTTGACAGTCTGGCGACGTACGTAAAGGCATGACAATTTATGCCAGACTTAGTTATGTCCCGTGCCAACAGACACAATGGCAGCATCATGTGTCATGCACATGGATGCCACCATATGTAAATGCCAGGTGAACTCAACACACCATTCTTGTTGCAGCTGCAGACAGAGCAAGAAGATGGAGGACACGGATTTGTTGAGCCTCATACCTGAGAACCTACATGATCCGGAATTAGTAGAATGTATTTTGGATTACCACAATGCCTTGTTCCAGTTAAGAATTGTTAAGTGCCTGGAGGAACGAAAATGCAAGAAGAAAAGAAAACCAAGAAGGTGCTGGGTCTGGCCTTACACACAAAGAAGAGAGATGAAAGGTTATTATGAGAACTTGATGAGAGAATTGGCAACTGAAACTCCAGAACTGTACCGGAATTTTACCAGGATTACGGAGGAGCTTTTCAATGAAATTGTGGAACGGGTCACGCCCCACACAAAGAAGACCCTCATATTCTGGAGAAGACCCATTGAGCCAGGCTTGCGTTTCCTTGCAACTGGAGAATCCTACAAGAGCCTATCCTACCAATTCTGAGTAGCCATCATCTTCCTCCATCGAGGAAAGGAGGCCTAACAAGAAGTTTGATGACACCAAACTTCAGGATGGTGACAACTGCATCCTTAATGAGGTTAATATTTCATTATTTTCAATCTTGAAACATATAACAAACTTGATGAACATTTGATATATATTTGAGTTTCATAACATTAACTGTTTAGAATTTTTTTATTGTCAGATTTTTTCCTGTTTTTCATTTCTGCAACTAAATATATTACTTTTCTGTGTTTACTAATTTTTTTTTTTTTTTTAGGTGATTGAAAATGCTGAAGTGCCCAAGAAGGCACTGTTGAAGCCCCTTCAGTCAACTTCCTGAGAGTCCCAGTGGAATCTCTCCCTGAAGAGGATTGGGAAGGATTTCTCTGAGGTTGACCTATTCTCCTACTCCTACATGAAAGTGGAACTGGTGTACTTTGCTGAGAGGATGAAGAAGGCGATAGCAGAAGGGAAAAGGAAACTCCAAGCGAGTTTTGAAATTTTCCCACACACAAGGCTTTCGTTTTTGGAAATGGAACAAGATTCACAGTCACCCGCATCTTTCCTGTCTCAGCCTCCTGTTGCTTCAACATCCTTCGTGCCTCAGCCTCCTGTTGCTTCAACATCCTTCGCACCTCAGCCTCCTGTTGCTTCAACATCCTTTGTGCCTCAGCCTCCTGTTGCTTCAACATCCTTCTTGCCTCAGCCTCCTGTTGCTTCAACATCCTTCTTGCCTCAGCCTCCTGTTGCTTCAACATCCGTCTTGCCTCAGCCTCCTGTTGCTTCAATGTCCTTCGCACCGCAGCTTTCTGCACAACCTGAACAACTTTACTGCCCGACGCCGCAGCAAGCAGCTCACCTTCAATGGCTGTCTTCTTGGGCAGGCAGTATTCCTGGGGGTGGGTCATTTACACCCTTTGACATGACATCTCAGTTGCCTCTGACACTGCCCAATGTATTTCCCTCTAGTGCAAGTCCTGTAAAAAGCATTCCTTCAACACCGGCTTGTTCTAGTACTCGTTGACCTAGTGTATTTTGGTGCCCTTTTTTTACTTGTTTTGTTCCATTCTTGTTGTACTTTCTGTCTGTGATACTGTAAATTCCTACTAAAGTGTCTTTTGGTTCCCTTTTTAGTTCTTTTTATTATTGTTCACACAATAATAAAAAGAAATACTTCTTGTAACAGTTTTCTAATGGAAATATTTTTTGTACCTTTTGTATATGATACTATAAATTCTTGTGCTACTATAAATTGTATATATATATATATATATATATATTATATAATATAATAAATATATATATATATAAAATGTTTATATTGTGTATGTACTAAACTTTGTAAAATAAAAGCAAAAGCAATAGTTATTTCTATTTCAATATTTTATCTTGAAATGTTGAACACAGTAATTTTTGGGTAACAGCTTCCTTAACTACAAATCATTCTCCAATATTTACAAGGTTATTGAACTGGAGATGAATGAAGGTTGATATTTTCATAAGTTCAGGTAAAGAAAAAATGAAACTTAAAACTTGTAGAACATAACATGCAAATCAATAACATTAAACTGGATATGAATGATGGCATGATATATTTTCATAAGTTCAGATAAAGAAAAATGAAACTTCAAAAATGTGCAAATCAAAATTATCAGTACTTTTGAAATATTTTCTGAATATCAGCTAGCAAGATTATATACCTTGATTCAAGGGTAAGCCACTCAGTCAAAAGAAGATTTTAGCTGCAAGACATATATAAAATCATTTAGGATTGCCAAATTATGGCAGTAAAGTTCAGATTTATGCAATTTTAATGTTACTAGGATAGGTTATGCCAGGCCTAGCCGATGTTGACTAGGTTTTCAGCCTAGGCTAACCTATCTCGACAGTGATTTGACAGTTCTCATTTGTGAGTGCCTAACCTAAAGTAGAATGTAACCTTGTCTACTGAATGGATTACAGCTTCCCCCACTAACACTATTGTGTATGCCAGTGATTTTTGTCTCCACAGAGTTAAAATTACACAGAATACAACATATAAAATATTTTCTAATATAAATATTTATGAATTTTAGCTACTACATAGTTTTCAAACATGATTTCTTTTATACAAACAAGCCAGTTAGTTGATTGCAACCAAGTACAATTTATTAGAATGTTCTGGAGTATGAAAGTGAAAAGGGATTTTCTATCTTGCGTAAAATATATATTGCATTCAAGATTTTCAGTATTTGTTATATACAGTACTTAGAGAATTTCACATATACATATGACACTGATTACAACTTAAAAGACAATATATTTGGTAATAATATACTGTATGTTTTTATTTTAACTTTTATTTATGAAAGTTAAAAAATTTTCAACATGACTTTCTTAAGTATGAAAAGGCATTCTGTACTGCCTAATTAAATCATTGATTCCTGCCAATGAACGGAGCCTGCAGGGGAGGTTACATAATCACAAAGGTGGTCACGTTGATCCTTGCCAGTCACGGTTGCTGTCTGCCTGTTTGGGAGAGTCACGCTTGGTAAAGTTTCTTCAGACCTCCAGCTGCCAGGTAGGACCTCACGTGTTACCGAGTCCTCTTGATCTCCCTCCTGGCATGAGGATTTCTTGTCATGATTAAGTTGTGCAACACACAAGCACCCAACACCACGGACTCGATGCGATCATGACGAAGTTTTATGAATCTGTGGGAGACAAACAGAAAACATTAGTTATTAGAAATAGATGGTATATAAAAGGCATTTCATATCAAGTACGTATTATTTCTTAATGAAAAAAAAAAGGAATTTCATATTAAATACGTATTTAAACAAGCAGACCAGATGAAGATAATAATATTTGATAAAGATGATATTTGTGAACAATAGATAAAGATGATATTTGTGAACAATATCTACCTGCTTGCTAGGATCCCAAAAGCATTCTCCACTGTTCGTCTTGCCCTGCTTATTCGATAATTGTAGATGCATTCAGGTATTGTCAGACTTTATGCAGGGTATGGTTTCATCATATGCTTCTTGAGAGCAAAGGCGTCATCTCCAACGAGGAAATAGTCGACTGGGAGTTTATCTTCAGTTTCGTTTGGCAATTTTTCAGGGGCAGGCAGGTTGGCTTCATGTCAATCAAGCATTTTGCAAAGCTGTCTCTTAGCAAAGACACCACCATCAGACTTGGACCCTATGGCACCTACATCCACATACAGAAACTTGTACTCTAGTAGAATTATAGAGTAGAACTTCTTATAATTATAATAAAACATGAGTTCCTCCAACGGATGGGTTATGGATGTGTTTCCCCTTCTATTGCTCCAAGGGTGTGTGGGAAATTCCATCGTTGCTCAAACCCACGGGATACCTCCTTCCATTGCTCTGGGGTGCTGGGTACCTGCATGACCTCATCTCCGTAGGCAGTCACAATGGCCCTACAAGACTCGGGCACAATACCGCTATCATGTAGTTAGCTAATTGGAATTGGTAGGACAGGCTCTTGTAGGATTCTCCAGTTGCAAGGAAACGCAGGGTAATTGCAACACGCAAGTCTGGCTCAATGGGTCTTCTCCAGAATGTGAGGGTCTTCTTTGTGTAGGGCGTGACCCGCTCCACAGTTTCATTGAAAAGCTCCTCCGTAATCCTGGTAAAATTCCGGTACAGTTCTGGAGTTTCAGTTGCCAATTCTCTCATCAGGTTCTCATAATAACCTTTCTTCTCTCTTCTTTGCGTTTTCGTTCCTCCAGGCACTTAACAATTCTTAACTGGAACAAGGCATTGTGGTAATCCAAAATACATTCTACTGATTCCGGATCATGTAGGTTCTCGGGTAAGAGGCTCAAGAAATCCGTGTCCTCCATCTTCTTGCTGTCTGCAGCTGCAACAAAAATGGTGAGTGCCGAGTTCACCTGGCATTTACAGTATATATGATGGCACCCATGTGCACGACACATGACACTGCCGTTGCATCTGTCGGCACGGGACGTAACTAAGTCGGTCATAAATCGTCATGCCTTCACGGACGTCGACTGGCGAGAACGACTACGTACGTTTGTAATCTCATCTCAACGTGCGTACCGCTGTCATAAATGTTTATTACGTATGACGTCGTGGTGTCATAAGCAGCAGGTTTTTTTTTTTTTTTTTTTTTTTTTTTTTTTTTGCCCAAGGCCCGCGACTGATGCCGATTGGTCGCCAAACCCAGCCATTACGTTAGTCGCGCTCTTGAATAGCCAATGTGGGGCGCGGGCATCACCGTATACACTAGCATGGGTCATACTATCGCAGGTCTTGCAATGCTTATTACCTCAATGCAGATCAATGAATTTTACAGTAGAACCAGCATTTAAAGAGAAAGTGGCTGCAGAAGTTTTGATGAACGTGATAAGGGTAATGATAACAAAGGAAAACTAGAAAGTCTCAGCCTCATGTTTAGGGATATAGAAACAGATAAAGCAGTCTGAAGTTTTATTTCGAACAAGAAAACTTTCGACCATAACAATCTGAAAAGCCCAAAATACACATTCACCGTAGTTTTTTAAATAAAAAAGTAATGATAAATTGACTATTATACGCTTGAAACAGGATACAGGACAATGCTGTGGTTGTACTGAAAAAAATAAGGTACAATAACTCAAAATACGCTAAATAAAGAGGGCAGAGGCAGTCACTGGGAAGTCATCTGAGGTCTGAGAAACCACTTAGTAGCGGAAACACGTGACATATATATGATTGATGAGTGGAATTTTTCAGATCAACTCGAGTAGAATATTTGAGATTCGCACAAGCGAAGCCAACACCCTAACAAACCGGGAGGTTAACCAACGTCTAGTAGTGATATACCATGAATTCCTTGACGCATTCAATCCAGGTTTCGTGATAAGTACAGTTCCTGAAAGAAAAGTTCTTCATTTAGTCACATTTTTCACTGTTTTGAATGTTAAATCACGTGGATGTTAAGTGTTTGAATAACTACTCATGATATGTTAAGTCAGTCTTCAGATATGTAATCAGATTATAAAAACCCATTAGTATTCTAGCACTAAAATAAAAGTACTAATACCTTTCATATGGAAAAGGTGATAAAATCCTGGGGTGAGCTGAATAATATTGAGTCACTAAATTTCTTGCTTACAACAATTAAAAAAAATGGCACAAAATTTCCTCAGTATTTTATAGCTTACTAAAAAGTTTAAAAATTCATTCCTTACTTGATAAGCCAGTATTTTAAGTCTATATACCACTATCTGGCTTATCCAAAAAGTGGTTACCCCGGGTTTTACGTCTTTATACCGCTACCTGGCTTATCCAAAGAGTGGTTACCCCAGGCCAAGATATACCAAGTCTAAGACAGAACCAGAAGTCTTGCGAAAAATATCCCTGAAAGTAGTTCAATATCCCTAAACATTTAGGAAGGTGTCTAACATAGAGAGAGAGAGAGAGAGAGCCAGAGTTACCATTCAATTCCGTTCTAGTTCGTAGTCATAGTTGAGTAATAAAACTTTTTTTTAATCATTGTGTCCATACATTTTTCCGATAGCATGATATATGTATTGCTGTAATGTCGCCTTATTTTTACGAGAGAGAGAGAGAGAGAGGTGGCAAAAAGTGGCTCTTTTACCTGAGGTTTACAAATGTCTGTCCCATAGTTCAGTTCATGTTCATCCCGAATTATCCATTTTCCTTCTTTTATCAGAATTCCCTTTGTCTTTTTCACGATATATGGTGATGTCACCTTTCTCCTCCTCCCCCCCGTTTTTTTTCAAATAAGAAAACGGAGGAATGAAAAAATATGATAAAAAAAGAAAGAAGATTTACAAACCGCGCCCCCGCTAGGTCTAAGGGAGGGAGTGAGAAAGGCGTTAATCGCGGTGGCGTAGCTGGCATTCCATCAGTGGGCCTAGGTGGGGCCAAGATATTTTCTTGTGGGGTGGTTGGTTGCCAAAGAAAATTACACAAAACTAATGTACCAGTTCTGCAGTTAGTAAAATATATTATTATCGAATGTATATATCCATGTGAATTAAGGACAATACTATTAGTAATTCGTAAACTTGTATGTGAAATTATAGAGCTCAATTTTCACCAGGAGAATTTCAATTTGGGGGGGAGGGGGCAAGCATCTGA
Organism: Macrobrachium rosenbergii; assembly: GCF_040412425.1. Classification (NCBI taxonomy): domain Eukaryota; kingdom Metazoa; phylum Arthropoda; class Malacostraca; order Decapoda; family Palaemonidae; genus Macrobrachium; species Macrobrachium rosenbergii. Next base: position 27,726,210 of record NC_089745.1, on the reverse strand, counting down.
CGGGGGAGCCGCCCCTCCCCCCAACTATGTTCGTATGTCTTACAGTCGCCTGAATGCTACTGATATTATCATGGCGTCCCAGAATATAGGTTTGAATAGATTCATTCAGTCTATATAATCAGTTAATCACGCTAGAGCTTGTGACTGACACGGCATTCTCGACCATATGGCCTTAAAAAATACATAAGGAATTCCTTTTTTGGTGTTGGGGGAGGAACTCTCTCTCTCTCTCTCTCTCTCTCTCTCTCTCTCTCCTTGCCACGTTTCACTTCCTGTGCCATATCAAACATTACGAATTTTCTAAATGAGATTATTATTATCCTTTTGGGCGCTAGCGTTAGTGTCTTTGAAGCCTCACTTTTTTTTTTCTTTTTGGCCATAGTCGACTTAATTTTATGCTTGACCTCTAAATCAAAGCAAATGTAGCCTTCAAAAAGGCCATACTAAAAGATTAATGAAGTAAATTATATATCATAAGGGTAGTTAGGAAACACAAATTAAACGAATTCAGGCAGTTCTGGTTTTTTCCGTCCTAAATGGCTTCTTCGTCCGGAACCGAAATAAAAATATTTCCAGGAACTTATTCTACAGGTATTAATAAACATTTATTGAATCCAACCAGAGATTATAACAACGGAAGCATTATGGTGATTCTTGTAAGGCGTCTTTTCAAGATTTGTGAAAATCTTATTAACAAGTGGGCTTGACGGATCAAAGGCTGTCAAGGCAGAGGGAGAGATCTGAGACGGATTGTCCACGTATCAATACACTGGAAGAAATTTTATATTTAATCTGATTATGAAAGGTTTCGGTAATGTTTCTCAATCAAAGTATTTTTCCATTTCATCCCAACATATTTAGGTACAAAATTATTATCAGAGATTTTAATTTCACTTAAACACGAAGAACTTACGATCTTCGATAAATTGGTCTTCGATAAATTTGGTCTTATTATTCCACGACGTCATTGTCGAAGTGTCTCGTTGAGGACAGTATAACGACCGAATGGTCAAATTCGCTCCAGAGGTGACCGGACCTATACCAACCATCCGCCGAAAATCAGTGAATACTTTGACTCAGTGAAGTGATCACGTCCACTAGCTTTGGATAAGGAGAACCGTTATTGGGTATCGTGAGTTTTTTTTTTTTATTAATTCCATTAAGTGTTCTGTTTTAGGTTAATGTTCGTTTCCGGTCCGAACATCCCTACTCGATTTTTTTATTATTTCTTTCGAATCTTCATAAAAAATGAAGAAAAACTTATATATACGCAAATCTCGCAAACTATTTATCACAAAAAATAAAATATATGTAAATAACTGAGAATTTTTACTTAGTTTCAATTTCATTATACCCATGACCTCAAGAGCTCCCGTGAGCCGTTTGTACATATGCAGCCGCCAGCCATGTGCATGCCCATGCATATCACCCACTTACCCTACCATTACGTCACATTGTTTTGTTAAGAGCGGCGAAAGCGAACGAAAGCACTTGACAAGTGCGCATGCGTGCAACGCAAACCAACCTACACTTGTGTTCCTTCTTTCGCTGAAACTGAGTATGTCGTACACTGAATAGGTAGCTTAAAGCGCAAAAGTCACTGATAAGGCGTTTTGGCAATTAGAATGTGAACGTTGTTTCCCCACTGGCAATCCAATAGGGGGGGAAAATAAGAATAGGAGAGGATGTATCATAGGGTATCAAAGAAATTGAGGTTTCTCGAATGGCCTCAGGAAATTGAAGTGGCTCTACCGTATTTATTTCTCCAAGGCTCCATACATTAGTGAATGAAAATTAATTATAAAATAAACTTTGATTATTAGAATGAGCAGGATGCTGTGATTGCTGACGGGGATGCGAAAGTTGTTTAGCAGAATGAAAACATTGCAAACCTTCAGAGAATGCGAGCTGAGACAGTGTTACGCGACGAATTTCCCCAGTATCGTTGATTTATTTCAATTTTTCACGCAAAGGACTGGAAAATTAGCTACCGAGAGGATAGTTCGTAATATAGGGAGAGAAACATAGGCCGATAAGGTTAGGGAATAGAATTTGTTAGTGATAAATCTACACTTCCTTTGTGAAGGATCACTGCGAAGAGAAGTGTAACTTGCGTGTACTCTAAAGAGGATGTCAGAATGCTAGGTAATTTTCTGTAGACACAGTCAATTAACATGATTTGAAGAATGAAAGGAGATCGTCAGATGTCAATATGTACAATATTATAACTAAGCTTCTTGTAATGTGTGATATCTATAGATTGATTAGGTCATGAAAAATATACTGCAGTACTGTAGTCTCATTGTAGGCGGATCTTTTCTGTTGTCTTAATATGAGCGAGTTTATCCGTAAGAGTGAGGTTATCCCAATGAAAATGGTTTAGAAATAAATAGCACTGTTACTTAAGGTTCTTAATTACTGCCTGCATTAATTAGGGTTCTGTTGTGATATGTGAATGAGGGATTAAGTTACTGGACAGTTTCTCTGACTAATGCTTTTGGTCACATTCTCCTCATGGTAGTCCTTAAAGTAATGGAATAAGTAAAACTTGTCAGGTTATGGTGAAGCATCAGTGGAAGTAATGAGTATGGTGCCTCTTGATTAAATATGGAAGTATAGTGGTGTATGTGTAATAATTTGAATATTGAAATTGTTGTGGTAATGTCAGTGGTGGATATCTGTGGAAAAGAGCATAAGTCATCTCTCTACTTCATTCGTTCTCTCTTACTGATTCCTGCTTGACTTCTGCGATTCTGTCTCGAATGGTCATGGCCTCAGCGTGGTGAGACAGTGGCATGATGGATGTATAACATTCGTCATGTGTGATCCATGGCTAACAGTGACCAACACATCTCAGGTTAGTATTGAGAGTTTTGTTGTTTTTAGTTCTATACTTGAAGGGCAAATCATTTCGAAATTTATTTCTTAGTGATCAGAAAGGGAGGGTTAGATATTTCACCTATGGCAAAGCCCTTAAAGAATGAAAGGGATAGTTAAAATTTATGGCAGTATGGCAGCAGTTAATTACTGTACAAATGTGAGATGCATTTCTATAAAATAAGGTATATTTCTGGAGTTAATATTTTTTAAGTTCAGTTGGCTAAACTAAAATCAAATTTTGTTAATTGGTGTAGTATTTTGATATTTTTCTCCCAGTTCAATAAAAAAAAAAAATATTTGAGATAGTAATGGTACGTTATGACGGCAAATGCCTGCTTTATTGGATACCTAGAGAACACAACAATTAAGACCTTTCTTTGTTTCAGAATATTGGGTCATCTTTGCGGCTCAAGAGAAACAAATAAGAGATGTTCTTTGCAGATCATTTCATGGAAGGTTAGTTCCTATTGTTAAATTTATGCATTTTTTGTACAAGGAAAAAAACTTGATTAGCCTCTCGAGGTTAAATAGTTTGCAGATAGTCAAAAAGGTTCTTTAATCTCTTGAGGCTAAATAGGTTGCGGATAGGAACAGAATTTAATCTCTTAAGGCTAAATAATTCGCAGTGTCAAAAAGTTTAATCTCTCGAGGCTATATAGTAAGCGGGCAGTAAAAAAAAGTTTATTTAAACTCTCGAGGCTAAATAGTTTGCAGATAGTCAAAAAAGTTATTTAATCTCTTGAGGCTAAATAGTTTGCGGATAGGAACAGAATTTAATCTTTTGAGGCTAAATAATTCGCAGTGTCAAAAAGTTTAATCTCTCGAGGCTATATAGTAAGCGGATAGTAAAAAAAAGTTTATTTAAACTCTCGAGGCTAAATAGTTTGCAGATAGTCAAAAAGGTTATTTAATCTCTCGAGGCTAAATAGTTTGCGGATAGTCGAAAAATTTATATGATCTGTCGAGGCTAAATAGTTTGCCGATAATCAGAACTGATCATTTTGGTAAACGTATTTTTTGCAGCAAATTCTGGAATTGAACTAAAGTTGAGGCAATAGGTTTATGGTGGTTGTAGGTGAAATGTTTGTGCACATACAATGTTTTACTGTATGCGTATGTTAGTAGGGCTATGCAGTGCTGGTTTGAGACGTGTTCGTGATGCAGTGTTTATTTCTTAGTAATCAGGAAGGGTAGTAGACATCTGTGTTTTAATGCTGTTGCAAAATATTTGATAATCTCTGAAAAGTAGTATGACTATTGACATTAAGCCAGAAATTTGAGTTATTTCGTAAAATTAACATGTGACTTAAGCGAAGTAATAAAATTCACACAGTGATAAATGTGTGAGCTAGATAAATGCTAGAGAATGAATATTTTCTGTAGACACAATCCATTAACATGATTTATTGAGTGAAAGTAGATTCGTAAAGTATTATTATATAAGATAACTACTTCAATAGAATTGAGTCGATCATGAAAAACTATTGCGATACAGTCTGATTATTGGCAGAACTTTACTGTTTTCTTGATATGAGTGAGTTAATCCGTAGGAAGGTGGTTTAGAAGTAAATATTAGTGTTATGAAGGAGTCTTAATAACTACTACTATTATTCTAGGTCTTTGTTTCGGTCTGTGAAATAGGAATTAGTTATTGGACAGCGTCTCAGATAAGCTTTTTGTGGTCAGATTCTCTGCATGGTAAAGTCCTTGAATTAATGTAAGGTGATGGTACAGCACCAATTAAAGATACCAGTATAGTGGTGGATTTTGTAACAATTTGAATAATTTAAGAATTTTTCTTGTGGGAATTACAGTGGAATTCGAAGTCTTTTAAATTAACCAGCTAATTGCAGCTTGAAGTAACATTGTAGCTTGTCAAAAGCAGAAGACTTTAGCCACTCTTACTATTATAAGAATGGAAATGGCTCTAAGAGCATAAGTCACCTCTCCCTTTACTTTCTGCCTTAATTCTCTTCTGTCCGGGTCAGTTACAGCGTCCAAATGCTTCTTGCCGATCCCTGGCTGTCTCAACGGACATGCCCTCAACGCAGTGAGACAGTGGCAACGTGGTTCATCCATAATGGACGTACAGTACATCATCCATCATGTACGATTTATGGCTAATTATGACCATAACATCACAGGTTTAAGTCTCTGCTCTTGCCATTTTATTAAAGAAGAAGGATGGTGCATTGTGGTCACCAACAATGATGCTACAAAATCTACATCACTGCAATATTAGTTTATCAACTTTTAGCCATAAATTCTAGTCATTTCGTAAAGAATGAAATTCATTGTATTAAATGCCTGTTACTTAATGTGACAATTTTCAATGCGTTCTTGTAAACAAATACTTTAATAAAGTAACATCAACTGAGAAGTGAAAAGAGTTCAGGATGCTAATGTAGCTGATAATCCACGTTATGTTTAATGACACAAAATAGTGTAGGTTATAAGAAAATTTATTGTATGAAAGTGTTTTAGAGGCATGCGTTGTCTAGTGTGAATTGAATATTAACTTTTGTGGGCAGTTTCTCTAACAAATATCTGTTTTCAGTCAGATTTCACCCATGGTCAAGTCCTTAAAGAATGAATGGAATGGTTAAAATTTATGCCAATATGGCAGCAGTAAATTTTAAATTTTATATATTACTTCAATATGAGGTATATTTCAGGAAGCTAATTTTCTAAAGTGTTAATTTTTTTATAGTCAGTAAATTTAGTTCAATCAAATTTTGTTAATTGGGACTGTATTTTGGTATTAAGTACTATTTCTATTTAATTAAAGTAAAACTCAATTTTTTTTTAAATATATAGGACCGTAATGGTGCGTTATGATGGAAAATGCCTACTTCAGTGGACACCTGGAGCGCACAACAAATTAAGATTTTTCTTCTTTTGTTTCAGGATACTGTATTGGATCATCCTTACTCTTCAGAAGAAAATGTTAGTGGCTACTCAGTGCTGGTTTGACTCGTTGGTGATGTAGTGTTTGGGAAGTGAGTGCAATAGCTCAAGTTTGTTAGCATCAGTCAAATTATAGATGAACATCAAGATTTTGTAACAATTTAAATTCTGGATAGCATATCATTAACAGCATTCATTGTATTCCTTTTGTATTCTCATTTTTAGCAGGATGTTGCTAATGTGCAAGTAAAAATTGTTGAAAAATAATGATCTATTTTAAAGGTACAGCTTTTAAGGTATTAGGTAATGATCCTTATGAGAAAATATTGATGGTTAAATTACGAAACAAGTTTCGCTATATTTCCCCACAAGTAGTGGATACCGTATTTGGAACGTATATTAAGAACATCTGGATATTTCTCTAAAAACATCAAGAAATTTACCTTTAAAAAAATGACTTTTCAATCATTTGTAATTCCTGTTCAGGTTTGATAGTTCCTTCCTTTTACAACAGATGTCAGTGTTAATTCCTATATGACGTCACTCTTTGTGAGTTTCACAGAACCCTTCTAAAATCCTTGTTTGTCCTCAATTTCTCCGACTTTAGGAAAACGGACTTTGGAGCAGTACTGTAGACTGTTTTTGCTGAATTTTGCTGGGTACCAAGCGGTGTTTATATGTAATACAGTGGAAGGTGGATTGTTTAAAAGTCTCTTGTATGCGGTGTGGTGTGATCTTTCATGAGTATTTGTACACAATCCTTATTTCTGGTGATGATCCTGAAGGAACAAATGTACAGTGCTTCTGATTACTGTACTCGAGGAAATGATTATTCATGTCATTTGTTTTACAACTCAAATTGATCTTATCATAATTATAACAACTTTTCAAACTTTTGATTTATTAAATATTTGTTTGGTGGTCTACACTTGGTTAATTTAATTGAATGATTTGATGTAGAGAAGTATCATTCTTTTCTGTCTGTTCGTTGTGACTTGATGCAATATGCTGCATACATTTAAACAAGTACAATAGTACTTTATGTCAATTTGGGTTCCTGCTATACTTTATTTTTTAATGTCATAGTTTTACTGCAATATTAAAATGCTCTGTCATTTAATTACCAAAGATAGGTTTAGTTACTTTATGCTTGTCAAAGGGGATCTTTTAAGTTACATCTGTTATGCTTGCCAAAAAAGGTTTGTTTTAAGTTATACAGTGTATGTTGTAATATACGGTGCTTATTACCTGATGGTTGATATCACAAATTCTTACAAATCACCAAGTTTTGTAAAACATTCTTTTAGAAATTAGATATTACACAATTAAGGAGAGTTTATGTAGTGAGATATGGAGAATGCAGGGGGGTGTTTTTTGAGGAATTGAATATAATATGTTGAAGGGTAACTGTCTAACAAATTAAGTATATGTACAGGTATATACAGTATGTTATTGGTCCTGAAGGAACACTAATGAACAAAGCAAATCAGATAGTTACTGCAACTGTAGGGAAGCTAATTTTTTTTTTTTTTACTCTATTGGTTAATTGTTTTGTTAAACCCTTTTCTGCCTTCTGAATAAAAATTGAATTGTTACTGTTTTGATTTAAACACCAGAACAACGGAAACCCATTTTTTATAAGTATTAATGCTTTTATTTAAAAAGTTGTTTGCTTGGCAACCACAATGCCTATTACAGTACAGTATTAGCATCAGTCCAGTTCCCCTGAGAGAAAAAGGACAACTTTTAACAGAGTTGATTTTTCCTAATGATTGATATTTGTTTGCATAAAAGTGTTTAAATTATATTTAAAAATAATTTTGTTCGATAACTTCGTTAATACTTGCCACCACCACCTTATAGTATTTTGATCAAAATGAATTTAGATGAATATTGCAATCTACAAATGCACAAGGATAAAATTTTTGCCAGCAAAAGTATATGAAAATGTATTATATCTATG
>NC_089745.1:27610960-27713460 GCF_040412425.1 Macrobrachium rosenbergii | reverse complement strand
GCAGATTTGCACAAGCTCATGTGACAACACTGCCTGATGAGAGGGACACGCAGCCTCGTAGGAAACAGTTGTCTTTATTTTTTGTTGTCAGTTGTCTTTAGTGCTTGCTCTCTCGCTGATCTACGATGCCTCTTCCAGACAACGAACTATTTAACATAAAATTTGTAGAAGCTGTGGAGAAATACAAATGTCTGTATGACACAACATCACCTCAGTACTTCTCGAAGGATGAACAAGACAAGGCATGGAACTGCATAGCAGAGACGTTTTGCTCTACAGGTATGTCCCCTGAATTTGTTTTATATATAGCGGTGTGTTAAGCGTTGATTATTACACGTTAAGTTAAGCGTGACTATTACGTGCCATCAAACCAGCCTAGCAACTTGAGAACTTCAGAGAAGAGATCAGAGTTATAGTTAAGGCAGTTCAATACTTACTAATAAAAATTGAAGGACAAGATGCTTGTAAAAAGACCTGGTGCTTATTTCCTTTCTCAGTTACATTACATAGTGTTATAAATGATGTTGGGAAGCATATTTATACACATGTACTAAACTGTGAAACTATGGCATTTCTTGGATCTAAAAAGTGTTCACATAGCCCATCCCTCATTTGCTGGCCTGTGCGGCCAAAAATTTGTCGTGGATCCTGAGGGATAAGTTGTATGCATTGGTCAGCTCTTGATCAGTAAGTGGAGTTGACAGCACTCCATCGTGATGTCGAATGCAGTTATGCAAGACACATGCAGCCTTTGTGATACTGTCGACCTTATTTGGATTACAAATGCGCACTCAACATTTTTTCTTGCTGTCGATAACCTTTTGTTGAACATTCTGTTTGGATTCGTGAGGCTTCTCTTAGGATAAGGACGCATGATGTGTTCTTGCAGCTGAAACACCTCATCACCGACGAAATACATAGGAAAGGGTGGTTTGTCCTCATCATTTGGGAGGATAAAAGGCGGTGGAATGTTCATTGTGCTTTCGGCAAGGCTGTGGAGGAAACCTGATTCTCGTAGTACTCGACCGTCATTGTTGCGTCCATAATCACCAACACTTATAAAAGTAAAAAATCCATCTGCATCAGCACATGCCATCAAGGCAATTGAAAAGAAGCCTTTGTAGTTATAATAGGCAGAACCAGATGAATTTGGACACTTGATTCTTAAATGCTTCCCATCCAATGATCCCAAACAGTTAGGCATCTTCCAAAGTTCAAAATATCTCTGTGCAATTGCCTCCCACTTTTCTCTTGTCGGAAAAGACATGCACTGTGATTGAAGGGCACACCACACTTTTTCGGCAGTATCCCCTACAATTTCACTCATTGTTGAGACACCCCGATAGGAATCAAATTGTAGTGCCGAGAATGACATTCCTGTTGCCAAGATCCTGCAAAAAGACGTATACATTAATTAATAGAAAAGCAGTAGTCAAGAGACAGATTAATAATATTAGAAGAAAACGCCAATTTAACGTAAAATGCAAACAGAATTGAAAATATAGCAAAGAAAATAGTATTGATCAATAATACGAATCCTTTTTGTTTTCAGGTACAGAATGCAAATCGAGGTGGAAGCATCTGAGAGGCGGGCTCACAAGATACATCAAGAAGAGACAAGGGAAAAGTGGACAAGGTGCAAAATCTATCAGACAGTTTTATTTGTGGGATGTGATGCAGTTTGTACTCCCGTTCCTGAAATCTAGGATTCAGACAGGAACTTTGCCTACTCCAAGTCCGGCAGATGACAGTGAAGACCCTGATGACGTGGAAGATGACGATGTTGATCCTAAAAATCCTGTTTGTGAAGCATGTTTGGAAGGACTCGAAACTCCAAGGACAACCAAAAATCATCCATCACTCCCAAGCTTTGCGACCTCATCCAAACGGGGAAGAAAAAGAGTTGCAGATGATCCTTTTGAAAGAACCGTAGCTGATTTTATTTCCAAAAAATCTGGTGGTGAATCAGAAAATCCTGATTTTCAGTTCTTCAAAAGTCTTCTACCAGACGTGGCAGGCTTCAGTGGTTCACAGAAAAGGCGTTTTAAAATAAAAGTATTGGAACTCATAGATGAAATATGTAATGAAGGGTCAGTTTCTCGATCATCTAGTGTCTCTGCATTAAATTGATCTTACGTGATAATATGAACTGTCTCGTTGGTTACTAAGGGTAGTGATCCAACCGTTTATATATTTCTTACAGCAAGCTTTGCTCACTGCGCTGATTGCACTTTTATGAGTATGCAACAGCAAAATGCTTACATGTAACAGAATGAATATGTAAAGATCTTAATGAATATTCATTCCTCCGTTCACGACATTGTCCGTTTTCATAAAAAAGGTCATTTTATGTCTTGTTCATATTAAGTATTAAGTGTAATTCCAAGATTTATCGTAAGTTCAAGATATGTTTCTCTTCGGCCTCTTACATAATAAGATGACTAAAACTGCGAATAAAAAAAAAAAAGATTAAGGCTGAGCGAAGGGTTTTGGAAAGTTCTGGCAACACCGCCAACAGTGTTTACCATCGCCCAGGCTGCCCAGCTGATCGTCGTGCAGTGACGTTACGATGGAAGTGTAAATCGGGTCGTTAGGGTTTTGTTGCAGTTATAATGGAGCATAACAACATAGATGCTTGTATAGAAGAATGGGAAACTCTGAGTAACGAATACAGAACTTTGGAGGTAACTATTATCGTCTATTTGATTTGTGAAGAATTATTTATTGGAAAAGTTCTGGAGTTTTTGTTTGACGAGAAGTCAGGTATGGGTTTTCGGCTGAGGCCTCGTGTCATGTAGAAGGTTTTGTTATAGTGACCGGGTAGCCCATCCAGATTACAGTAATGTGCTAAATACTTATTTCGTTGGACTAGCGAAACCTCATGTCGAGAAAGTCCAAGATCGGTAAGCTGACAGTAGTAATGAACTTGCGTAGCCAAACCTACCTCGTAAAGGTAAACTCGTAGGCTAACCCACCGTTTACCATATAAGTGTAAAGAAAAATTTGAAAAATTGTGCATTTTTAATCAAAATCGTCGTTGCTAGGCAGATGTATGAAACAGTAATGATTAATAAATATCCCGTTTTCCCCAATGGAATTGGATAGTGTTTACAATAAACAAGATATTTAGGATACTGGTAAGGCTAATGACGAGGGTTCTGTAGTGTTTCCCATGTAGAACATGTAGATACAGTAAAGAAAAATATTGTAATATATAGCCTAATGCCTACCCAAACGCTTGAACTATATATGTTTCCAATAAATCTTGTCTTTTTTACATTTCTAAAAACAAGACACTTGTTGGTGCAGATCACTTTTTGTTTTCTCCCTCCCCCATATCCAACAATTAGCTGGGACCATAGTTTGAAACTGAGGTGTTTGCTTGTGAAAGGCAAAACAAGTGCAATGCTATTGTTGGCCAGGAGGAAACTACATAAATCTCAGCATAGTTCATGCATAGCAACATAGCAGTCACAAAAATTTAAAAGCATGGGGTTAAATGTTTATTGAAAACCATTGCGTATTAGAGTGGGAAATACAATTGTTTCTGGACATAAACTTTACATTGGGATTTAACTTGTGAATGCGAGCTGGAATGGCCATTTAACTTTAGACAAGGGTGTTAATCGATAGGTAGGGGGAAGCCCCGCCCACCTGTTGACAGGCACTCCACTTTGCTTCCAGCCCCTAGCTGCAACCCCTTTCAATCATTTTATGCTACCTCTGTTCATATTACCTTTCTTCCATCTTACTTTTTGCCTTATCCAAACAATTGTTTCATAATGCAACTGAGAGGTCTTCCTCCTGTTGCACCTTTAAAACCTTCTTTACTCTCAATTTCCTTTCAGCACTGAATGACCTCGTAGATCCTAGCGCTTGGCCTTTGGCCTAAATTTCACACTCCAGTTCCAATTCCTATTCCTTTTCACTTTATTTCTGGCCTCTGTGTTGACTGTCTGTCCTACTTACAATTTGCTTTCTTTCACATTCTTTTTGAGAATTTTGGTTTTGTATAGTTGCTGAGATTTGTCTAATAAATATGAGCCAAAGCCCTCAATCACTTAGGGCCTGCCGCTGACGTTCAGTTATACTTATGCAGGTTTGCCTGTACAGCTGGCCTATGCAGGCAAACCTGAACGTTAATGTGAACAACCTGCCTGGTTTTTCCTTCCTGTGCAAGTGACCTGAGCATATTGTTCATCTCAATCGATATGCCTCTGGCATAATGGCCTGTGCAGGCACACTTCAATGTTAATGTGGGGAGGCAGTCTTCTTTGGCTCAGTTCATTTCCCGTCCCAGCGGAATGAGTATGTTCCTGTTGGAAACAGAAATGTTGAGTTCTATTGAATTTAAAAACGTTTATACCTAAATTAATGATGTATTGGATTTACATGTTTTTTATTAATTGATATGGATGTCAGAATAATATAATTTTGCAAGTTTTTCCATAGGAAAAATAATTGTGTATATTGAAGGCTGAAAGTGGCAGCATCATTCCTGAATGTCTTGTAGATTTCATTAAAATCTATGTGAATGAGACTTGTCTTGGGCAAGTAAAATCCAAAGGTTATCATAACAGATTAAGCCTGTGTATGTTTATTTGTGGTTATAAACCATATATGCAAGTCAGTTTTTAAATGAGAATAAATATTCATTATGGCAAAGTAATGTAAAACAAGAATAGGCATATAGCCTATGTGTCTATTTATGATTATGCATCATATATGTAATTTATTTTAAAAATGAGACAATATTTTACTTACTGATGAAACAAAAGAAAATATTAGACTATGCATGTTTATTCATTGCTCACATCCCATGTAAGCCAAATTTTGAAATGAAATTAGACTATCAACACACTAATGAAACAAAGAAAATAGTAGTAAGCTATGGGTGTTCATTCGTTATAACATTGTAGGAAAGTCAGTCTTAAAATGAAAACAAATCAGTATTAACCATTTTAATGAAATAGAGAAAAAACAATTGGGCCTATACATGTCAACTCAGAAATGAAAACAAACAGTTTTTAAGTCTTGCCATGGAACTTTTCCTTCATTCATAAAATACTCAATAAACATTATAAAAGTCCTTGGGGCAAAAATAAACTTTTAACAAATTCACATGGGAATATTGAATTTGTTTTTTCAACCACTCCTTCACTGGACTTCCTATTTGACATTTATGAATTTTTTATGCTATCAGCAAGGCAATTACAGGCAGAGCACCATCTGTTGACGCCATGGCTGCTATGGAGGACTGAGGAAAAAACTATATCATTAGTGGTAAAGTATACCTGAACAGGTTGACTGTGAAGGCAAACCTGTGTAGGTGTACCGAAACATTAGCGGTGTCCTTAAGCCCTTCCACCTCAAAGAGGAAGCTTCAGGTTTTCATGTGCTGCCCAGGGAAGGACAGGTCCTGCCATAGGTTTCTTTCTTCCTTAGAGCTAGACCCCCTCTGTGCCTCTTGTAGGAGGATTAGTGTAATCAATCAAGTCCTTGTTCAAAGTGCTGTTTCTGGCAGTCTGAATAGTGGGTGAGATTTGCCAGGAAGAAGAAGAGAAAAAGGTCTCCCTGGTGTCATTGGATAGCAATCCTCTGCTGGTGACACTGGAGATCCTCTTTGGGATTTTTCTTCCACCTACTAAACTCCCTCTTGTTGTTGCTACTCCCAAGGGAGTAGTTCACCTCACCTACTCCCACTGAACGTTCAGTAAAGAGCCATCAAGCTGGGGAGGACATCTAGCCTGGCTTTTCACCTCAGGCCTCTTTTTATATAAGTAACTTACCAAGTACTGTATTTACATAGCTATTGGTTCCCTAACCTACGGCAGCTTAAAAATTCAAAATTCGCACGGTGGCGCTGTTATCATTAGTGTGTAGGAGACTAGGTCCCGCCCACCATCCAGGACTTGAGGAAACAACCCAGCAGAGAGCTCAATTCGTTTTCTGCCGGCTTCCGGTTAACATCGGAAGTTTTCACGCAGCTGTTGCTTCTCTTTTTGGCTTTTCTTTGCACGAATTTGGTGAAGTATTCAGAATTTGTTGCTTTGTGGCTTGCTACCATTGTCGAATTGTTGTTTGAGGTATTATTTAGTTAATGATGTCGGATTCCAGTTCATCTAGTATTCGCTTTTGTTCTGAGGGTTGTAGAACTAGGCTAACTAAGCTTTCTTATGAATCTCATACAAAGTGCACTAAATGTAGGAGGCAAGAATGTAATAAGGATGATACTTGCATAGAGTGTCAGTATTGGGAGGATAAGAAATGGAAAACCTTGAAATATCATCTAGAGAAATTAGAAAGAGATAAGAAGAGGAAAGCAGCCATTAGGGCTGAAAGTAGGGCTAATGTAGATTCCATTCCTTTGGAAAATGTAGGGGATAACAGAACTACCACTCCTCCAATTCCTCCTCCTCCTCCTCCTCCTATCCTAAATCCTCTTACTTTACCGCCTACTCCTGTTCCAGGTTTCCATGATTAATCTCTTAGTGCCATTGCCAGCCTTGATTCTAGGTTTGATCAGAAATTTAGTGTATTATCTAGTACTATTATGGAAATGGGATCAGCTATTAAATCTCTAATGGAAAAAAATGTAAGTATTGACAGTGCAGTGAGAAGTGAGAGTGCTAGGTTTATTGAGGAGGTGGCTGTCTGTCCCACCAGTGCTCCTAGACAAAGGTCACTGTCCCGCTTCCCCGCGCCAGGAGAAGACACACTGGAAGTCCAAGGGAGGCTGGAGGGGGTTTGCCCACAGGCAGTCGCCCCCTCTGTCGAGCCTGTCGTGTGCTCCCAGGCTTTGACTAAACGTCATTGGAAAGGCGTTCCTGTGCATCAACTTTCTTCTGATTTGTAATTTTCCAGTCCGCACAAGAAGCTCCTATATCGCTACTCTACTTCTTCACGCCCGCTCAATAGACATGTGGATATTAGCGACTATTCTCCCTTGGCTGTCAAGTGGTACAGGGAGTCTAGCCCACAACTTTCCTGCAGTTTTCAAGTCCAGCCTGATTCTCCTGCTCATTGTCATCATTTCTTCAGAGACAGTCCTGAGCGCTATAAGCGTTCTAAGCGCCCAACTTCTTCCAAGCTCCAACTGCCCACCGACTTGCACCAGACTTCTGCTGATGAGCGCCTGCTGCCAGAATACCTCTGATAAGCACCCGGTGCCCTCCGTCTCGCACCAGAATACCGCTGATGAGTGCCTGGCGCCCGCCATCTCGTGCCTGCCTTCGCTCTAGAGTGCCCGGGGCCAACTCCCGAACTTCCGACGCCAACAGCCGAACTCCCAGCTTCTGCTTCTGGAGCCCATGCACCTTCTTTTATTCTGTCTTCCTCATTGGTCCAAGAAGACTCTTTAGCCCCACTCAAGTGCCAATTGATCGAGCTTATGGGATTTTTTAAGAAATCCTCTTCTGCTCCAGAGTCCAAGGATCATTGTCTCCTATCTCTTTGGAAGAGGAAGAGATTGTTCAGGTTATGGTTCCCTCTTCTGCTTACTCATCCTTTCTGCGTTTCCTCCTGGATAATTTCCCTGATTTCTTCGTGCCTGCTTCGCCTACTTCTCCAGCTTCTACCTTCCTCATGAAAAGCCATTTGTCAGAAGGTACCAGGTTACCCAAGCTGGTTCTTTCTTCCTCCTTGAAGAAGGCTCTCAAAGAAGTTCATGCCTGGCTGGCCACTAAGAGAGAACAGGGCAAAGCGACATTTGCTTTTCCACCCAGCAAATTGTTGAAAATGAGGTAACCTGGTACTCTAACTATGTCACTAGGGAAGCTCCTTCCTTGGGAGTTCCTGCCTCCTCCCAAGGGGACTTCTCTGGTCTGGTGGATTCATGTCGTAGAACGGCCTTTTTGTCGGCCAAGATAATGTTTTCCTCAGCTGAACTTGATCACCTTATCAAGAATATATTTAAGGTGTTTGAGATATTTAGTTTCCTCTATTTGGGTCATCGGGGTGCTAGCGAGGAAGATTGAAGACTGTCCTGATGTAGCTGAAGATTTTGCCTCCGATTGGGTAGGAGTTATTTCATGCTCAGACAGAGCAAGTAGAGATGGCTCTTTAGAACTTGCCTCCCTATTTTCTGTGGGCATCCTTAAGAAGAGGGAGCTCTGGTGTTCGTTCACCTTGAAAGGAGTCTTGCCAACTCAAAAGTCAGCTCTACTTTTCACTCCTTTAGACAAGTCTCACCTCTTTCCTCAAAAACAGTGAAGGACATTCTTTTGGACTTGCAGAATAAGTCCACCACTGACTTGTTGGCACAGTCTACTAGACGTCTGAAGGAGCCTGTGCCTTCCACATCAAAATTATTCTCCCCTCTTCAGTCTCAACCCTTTTGTGGAGGGAGAGCTAAGACCCAGCCTTGACCTAGATCAAACTTGTTAAGTATACCTTAGTTTTACCAGACCACTGAGCTGATTAACAGCTTTCCTAGGGCTGGCCCGAAGGATTAGACTTATTTTACGTGGCTGAGAACCAATTGGTTACTTAGCAACGGGACCTACAGCTTATTGTGGAATCCGAACCACATTATAGCGAGAAATGAATTTCTATCACCAGAAATAAATTCCTCTAACTCTTCATCAGCCGGCCGCGGGAATTGAACTCCGGCCCATCGAGTGACAGTCTGAAGCTCAACCGAGTCAGCCAACAAAGGGCTATGATCAAATTTGTGACCTCCTACGAAGTCCATTAAGAGGTCTTCCTTCAAATCCAACCCCAAGAAGTGAGAAGTTAGTTCTCCATGCCCAGGTAGAAGCCAGAATGGGAGAGCAGAGGAGCAGACCCCTGGGTGATCAAAGTTCTCAAGGAGGGCTACTCCATTCCTTTCGTAAAGACTCTTCCTTTAGTTACATCTCCAATCGCCATGACAGCTTATTCAAAAGGTTCCACAAAGTTTTTGGCTCTCTCTCAAGAAGTCTAATCCCTTCTTTCCAAAGGAGCAGTGGAAGAAGTGCTAGATCCCCACTCAGAGGGTTTCTACAATTGCCTTTTCGTGGTTCCGAAGGCCTCGGTGGGCTGGAGACCCCGTTCTGGATGTCAGCGCCTTGAATGTGTTCATACTGAAGACTAAGTTTCATATGGAGACTGTTCGCTCAGTCATGTCCTCAGTACAACAGGGGGACTGGATGGTCACCCTGGATATGCAGGATGCATATTTTCACGTCCCTGTTCATCCAGACTCACGAAAATTTCTACGCTTCGTTTTTCAGGACAGGGTACTACAGTTCCGGACCCTATGCTTCAGCTTATCAACGGCTCCTCAAGTTTTCACATGAATCCTTGGTCTTCTTGGGAATTGGCTTCACTTTCTGGGAATCAACATCAACTTATATCTAGACGATTGGCTTCTCCGCTCATAGGAGGAGGAAAAGTGCCCGGAGGACTTGAGAAGAACTCTTCGCCTGACACAGGAGTTAGGCATTCTCATAAACAAAATGAAGTCCCTTCTGACACTGACTCAGGAGATTCCCTATTTAGGGATGATATTTAACTCTCGGACTTTTCGGACTTTTCTGTTGCCCAAAAGAGTTGAGAAGTGCCTTCAAACTGTCAGTTAGTTCCTTGCTCTTCCTTCCTGCTCGGCAGTGCAGTGGATGAGTCTTCTGGGGACCCTCGCTTCAGTAGAGCAGTTTGTAAATCTAGGCAGACTGCACATGAGACCCCTTGAGTTTTTCCTCAAAGTGAATTGGTGCAGAAAAATCCAACCAGACTCTTTCATCTTCCTGATTACGTCAGAAATCAAAGTGGATCTCCGGTGGTGGTTGTGCGGAGAAAGACTTCAGGAAGGGAAGTCTCTTCTCCCAGTGTGCCCAGACCTTCTATTTTATTCAGATGCCTCCAACCTAGGCTGGGGTGCCCTTCTGGACGGCTGGGAAGTCTCCAGAACATGGACTATGTTACAACAGAATTCTCACATCAACATAAAGGAACTGAGAGCAATTCACCTGGGCCTTCGGTCCTTCTCGGATCTGGTCCTTGTCAAGAAGATTGTAGTATACACAGACAACTCCACGGCTCTTGCTTACATTCCCAAACAGGGGGGCACTCATTCCTTCTTTCTGTACGAGATGGCAAGGGATCTCCTTCTGTGGGCAGAGGAGAACCAAGTCTTTCTTGTCACCTGGTTCATTCAAGGGAGAATGAACGTGATTGCGAACGAATTAAGCTGCCTCAGACAGGTCCTTCCAACCAAACGGACCTTAGACCCGATAGTCTGTGACAGCCTGTGGAAACTGTGGGGCAAGCCCACATTGGATCTTTTTGCAACATAGAGAAACCACTGTCTTTTCCTCTTTTGCTCTCCAGTCCCGGATCCTCAAGCATGGAGCACGGATGCCATGCTTTTGGACTGGACAGACTTAGATGGGTATGCCTTCCCTCCTTTCGGAATGATTGGGGAAGTAATCAATAAGCTGTTGAGGCATCAGAACACCTCCATGACCCTAGTAGCCCCATTTTGGCCGAACAAGGAATGGTTTCCAGACTTGATTCAACTCCTGGTAGACTACCCAAGACTTCTTCCACAAAAACGGTCTCTGCTCGGACAACCCCACTTTCTCAGAGTCCACCAAGGGTTATCTGCTCTGGCCCTGACAGGCTTCAGACTGTCAAGTGACTTGTCAGTGCAAAAGGGTTTTTGAGACAGGCTGCAGAGGCAATTGCGTACAAAGCTCTACCAATCAAAATGGGCAGTCTTGAGAAGGTGGTGAAGCCCCCATAACGTCTCTTCTTCTGAGACGTCTGTTAGCCAAATAGCCAACTTTTTTATATTCCTAAAGTCCGTCAGGAAGTTATCGACCTCTACCATCAGAGGGTATAGGTCGATGCTCAGCTCCGTTTTTAATCACAGAGGAATGGACCTGTCTTTTAATCAAAATATCACTGACTTGATCAAATCCTTTGATACATCCAAGAAAGCTCTTCCAACGTCTCTCAGAACTTAGACGTTGTACTGAAGTGGCTTTCAAGTCCTCAATTCGAACCTCTTCGTTCTGTTTCCGTCAGGAATCTCACAAAAAAGACTCCCTTTTTAGTGGCTCTTGCTACTGCCAAACGTATTAGCGAGTTATAGGCAATAGACAAGAGAATAGGCTGTGCACAAGAGGACGCAGTCTGCTCTCTTTCTCTTGGTTTCCTCGCAAAGAACAAGGACCCTTCTAAATCCTGGCCTGGATCCTTCGTCATCAAGAACCTTATGGATATCTTAGGACCTGAGGAAGAAAGACTCCTCTGTCCAGTGAGGTGCCTTAGGTACTATCTTCAGAGGACGTAAAAGATTAGAGGACCTCTGAGCAATCTGATTAGAGGTTCGCCCTCTGAGCAATCTTTTTTTTTCTGGATTATTAGAAGCCCACTCTCAGATCCAGGAAGAAGCCTTTCCATTACTTAAGGTTAAGGCTCATGAAATTAGGGCAGTCACAACTTCCTCTGCTTTTAAACACAACTTGGTCTCTTTCCTTGATCCTACAGTTGACGTTCTGGAGATGCAAATCCATATTCCCCTCACACAACCTCAAGGACATAGAAACTGTGTTTGAGTATAGTATAATGTAGTCTACACTACCATGTATGTATACAATATACCGTAGTATAGGCTAAGCTAATTCTTGTTTGTTATTCAATTTCTCTTTGCATTGAATTATCATAAGTCACTTTGCATGAACCTCCAGAATTAGCTGATATTAATAATTACTACACCGTGTATGAAAAGAGTGTATTTTATAGTGTAGGCTAGGCTGTGTTTGAGATACATTTTGGTATTTCTTATGTTTTTTCCAACAAACGGTGGTTTTTTTTGGAACCTAACCCCATTGTAAGTATAAAAATACCTGTATAAGAATTTTTAGTTTGTTTCGTTTGTGTTTGAACTATCAAAATAGGCAGTTCTAAGTGTTTTTAGAAGGGTTCTAAGTATTCGCTGGTTTTAGCTATTCGCGGGGGAGTGTGGTATGCATCCCCTGCGAGATCGGGGGTTTACTGTACTATTGTACTTCCTGAAAATAATTACGAACTGGTTGATACGAATATGCTATAGGACTCTCTTAAAATGAGATATCCCATAGTCCAAGATTGTGAGATATATATAATATCAAGTAAACAGAATAATAAAGTATTAATAATTGCAAAAATAAAATTTGAGAGTCAAGATCTACCTCAAAAAATAAAAATTTTGGGGCAAAATAGAGAATTGAGACCTTATGTTCCAAAGCCACTACAATGTCAAAATTGTAGTAAATATGGAGACACAAAGAAAAACTGTCAAAATGAACCTATATGTGCTTAATGTGGATATGACAAACATGCCACACAATGGAAATGTACTGAGCCAAAGTATGTAACTGTGGACAAGATCATCACTTAGGCTCCAAAGAATGTATGTACTATACATACAATACAGAAAATGTTACAAGAAAGAACAGTGATATCTATAAAAGAGGCTAAGTTGGAATTAAAAGTGAGAGGAATTCAAGATCCACCTAAGAAACATACATATTCTTCAATAACAAGAACCAATAATGAAACAAAATTGCATACAAATAGAAGTAACAGAATACAGAAAAGTAAATCACAAGAAGAAATTAATGCTTAAGAGTAAAAACTAAAATGGTAAAGAATAAAGAAACAGGTACAGATGATATGGATAGCATTTTATCAAATTCATTTGAAATATTAATGCAAATAGGAACACAGGAGGATGCTACTATGGAAGTAACAGAGGAGGGTCATGATGGACTGGAAATTAAAGATGAAAAGAGACCTTTGGAAAGAACACCACCCAAAATGAAGAAACCAACAATTATTAGAGAAACATCAGTCAAACCAAAGACAAAAGATATGAAGAAAGAACAAAAACAAAAACAAGCTAAGAATATACCTTTATCTCCTAAAATAATAGTAAAACCTATGGGTACAGATATCCAACACACCAAAGAATTGGAAGAGAACCGTACCATAGATAACGATGACTATGTCAAGGGAGACGAGATTACTCCATCACCAATAATTGGTATAAGAATAAATAAAGAAGGAAATATACATGATAACACTTGGATGTAATGATGGTTTAATTTTATTGTGCAATAATAACAAAAACATAACGAAAGATGGTTTAACAAACATTACAAGAAATTTTATGAAATACAGAAAAAAAGAAACAACTGATTTAAGCACCCATGAAAAAGGCTGCAAATGCTTAGAGCATTTAATATGTTATAAAGATAAACAAATGAATGTCGTGAGTAAATTATTAGAAAAAATGCAAGTTGATAATAACAAAAAATGAAAGCAAAACTCAACCGATATAACATAATATTTTAAACAGCCATATTATACAGTGGAATGTAAATGGTCTACAGACCAGATTACACCTAGGAGAAGTACAACGGTTATTAAAAGAATATGAACCAATGATATGTTTACATGTCAACAAATCATCAACTGTATTCCAATCCAATCTGTCTTCTATGCTTGTTGTACATAGAGTTAAGTCCACTGAAGAAAACGTTCCATGCGTTTTTGAAGAATATGTTCTGATTTTGTTATTTATACAGCACATGTTATTTGAATCTATGAATTCCTGGAAGACCACATACGCAGAGGATTTGAATGAAAACAAATTACTATAGCCGTCTTTTTTGACATTGAAAAGGCATATGATACTACATGGAGATATACTATATTAAAAACGTTACATAAAAATAGCATCCATGGACATTTACCTACGTTTATCCAAAACTTTCTGACAAATTGCACTTTTCAAGTGAGAATTGATGATTTATTGTCAATACATTCCCACTTGAAAATGGTGTTCCACAAGGAAGCGTCGTTAGTTTAATAAATGACATCAGTAATAATCTACCTATTGGAATTAAAAGTAACTTGTATAGGGATGATTGTGCCATATATTATTCAGCATCTCGAAGAAAACATGCAGAGCGAATCATTAGTAAAACTATAATAAAAATAGATGAATGGGCTTCATCTGTAGGCCTTAAATTATCCATACGAAAGACTCAAGCAGTAATGTCTTATAAAAATAAAAAGTGGAAAAAAAGGTGAAGAAATAGATTTAAAAATCAGAAATAATTCCATACCAATTGGCTAAACAGCAAAATTTTTAGGATTAGTATTTGATACTCACTTGAATTGGAAAGCCCACTTAACATACATGAAATCTAAATGTGAAACAACATTAAATCTAATTAAAAAACTATCAAACACCACTTGGGAAGCTGATAGACATACCCTTACTTTACTGTCTAAAATAAGTGTTGTCTAAAATTGATTATAGAAGTGAAACATATGGATGGCTCAGCATCAGATGCAACGCTGAAAACGTTGGATCCAATTCACAATGAAGGCCTTAGAATATGTTCAGGACCCTTTAAATCATCACCAACATCATCTTTACAAGTCGAATCTGGTGAACTACCACTGTCTCTCCATAGAGAGTTTGTAACAATGAAGAGTGCCTTGAGTTCAGACAAGTGATTCTCCAACAAAAAATTATTTGAATTAAGAGATGTATTTATAAACAATCATTCACCACCTTTCCCTGTTAGAGCTAGAAGACTGTTTGAGTTTTTGAATATAAATATGCAATTGCCTTCAATATTAAAATTAACTCCCCCTTGGACTATGAATAAAATAAGAATTTGCACACACTTAAGATATTTATCAAAAAGCTACACATACACCCCAGAACATCATTGACAACATACAACATAACATATAAGCCGAAAAGGTCCACAATACTCAATATACACAGGTGGATCTAAATCAGAGCATGGAGTGGGATATGTTGCAATGTCCCAAGACAAATTGTATCAGTTCTCTCTACCTGATAATGCCTCGGTATTGACAGCTGAGTTATGCGCAATAGCATCAGTCATAAAAATAATTAAAGAAACCTCATGTAATAATATTGTGATTTTTAGCGAATCTAGAAGCGCCATCGAAGCCATTCAGAGATTCAAGCCAAAAAATAACGTTGTACAAGAAGTAAAGTTATTTCTTCATAAGTTGTATAATATTGGAATAATATAGAAATATGTTGGATCCCTGCCATATAGTGATTAAGGGAAATGAAGAGGCTGATAAAGCAGCTAAACAAGCAGCCCATATGACAAGATCAAATGTAAATATCCCTGTTAATGATCATATAACACATGTAAAAGTAGGCATTATAAACAAATGGCAAAATAAATGGAATGAAGAACCTGAAAATAATAAGTTAAACCAAATAAAACCTGGAATTAAAAAATGGAGTTCATCATACCAAAGAGAGAGACGTGCAAGTCTTGGATGGGCCATACTCGTCTGACACATGGACACTTAATGAGCAACCCATATGAATCAGCTTCCCGAATGCTCAGAATGCAAAGTGATAAGAGTTAAATGTGTTATGCGAATGTCCAAAATATAACCAACATTGGTTATCAGCTTTTGGAAATGGATCGATTGGCAAAATTTTATCAGAGTCTGCAACATTTTCAGTTGATCCAATTTTAACATCATTGAAGTGTAAATGAATTGATAAAGTACAGAAAGTAATTTATGAAAATACAAAAGCCCACTGGGCAACTAATATATATATATATAAATAAAAATCCAATTTTTAAAAATGTTAAGTTATTCTGATTTTTATCATTACTCAGGTTTATATATTTTATTTTTATGTTGCAGGCGGAAACTTGAGTAAATGTATTTAATGTGTGCATGTGTTCTAGTGTGGAAGCATATGCTTTTTTGCATATTTTTAAAGTTTCATTATTCATTCATCATTTAGTCCCAGTGCTTAGCCTATGGCTTAGACCTGGTACTCCATTTCATTTTAATCCTTTTTGGGCCAGCCCTATGAGAGTTGTTAATCAGCTCGGCTGTCTGGTTAAACATATTTTAATAATAATATGTTATTGTTTGGTCTTCGTTTTACCCTATGAAGGGAATGGTATACATTTCATTTGTGGAGCTCTGGCCTTACTGACATTTGGGAAGGATTATATTTGAAAGTGAAATAGTGCTGAAGTATTTAGAGTTATTTGTCAAATCTTTATGGGATGCTCACAAGAGTGTGAGCTGTGTTGGCACAATACAAATTTGATTTAACAAAAACACTCGACTCTTGCCCTTCAAGTATTTGCATGGAATGTTGACTGATTGCTTTGCTTCTGTAGTTATATCTTCTTCAAAAGAAAATGGCTTGAATGCTAATAAAAATTCATAAGTTTGTATCTTTGTGTCATCAGGAGATTTAGGAAATCAAAATGTGTAGTCTTAGTTGTATGCTAAATGTTTTAAAAACTAATCTGAAGTGGAATTCACAAGTGTACAGTAGATAAGATAGCAAACCAAATTAAGTGTAGATTATGCAGGGTATGCAGTAGGCAAGCCTTAGACACAACTTACCAGAAATCAATAATTGAAAAAATCACAAATGTTCTCTCTCTCTCTCTCTCTCTCTCTCTCTCTCTCTCTCTCTCTCTCTCTCTCTCTCTCTCTCTCTCTCTCTCTCTCTCTCTCTCTCTCTCTCTCTCTCAATTCAAGTTTATTAATATGGAAATTGATTTTTTTGCAGAAAGTCCACAAGGAATACAGACAAAAATTAGATGAGTTAACACAGCTACAGCAGAAGTGCATCAAAGGCATTGCACATCAGCGGTACAGAATTGGCATCATTAAACAGTCATTGAAAAAGTAAGTTTTTCTATGCATTGGTGTTCTGCTGTTTCACTGTTTCATTTTTCTTAGGTTACTACTTTACATCTCGGGGGTAGTACATTTTGTTCTCTTTCTTATAATAATATATAAAACTTTGTGCACTAATTAATGTTACATGACAGTGATAAAGAAATGCAACTAACAATTTTTAAAATTTGATTGTCACTGAAGAAATGTTCTCCTATTGCCACCAAAGCCTTGTGGTATTAATAACCGGGCTCCAGCAAGGCGCTAGAGAAATCCCTGTACGTTAAAACCTCAGGTTTGTTAGTTATGAAAAATACAAATTGATTTTAAAATTTGTCATTTTTGTTCTTTTTTGATATGAGTGAAGGTCACCTACTTCAACATTAATGTTGTACAGGAAGCTAGAGTAAATGGTCATAGGTTAAGAAGGACTTAATGACTTGCATCATTTAGTCATTCCAGAAATTTAGACTGGCTCAACTCAGTGTTAATTTTGTTTTTCAAATACTCAAGTACTGATAAAACAACAGTTGTTCCTATGACAGTTCAAACCATTGCCTTTTATATAGGAGTAACCTTTAGTGTGAGCTGGAGAATATCATTGAACTTGGTAACAAGGTAGTTAACTGGTGGTTATGGAGTGTGAGTAGGGAATACCCTCATTCACTTACCATCACCAGGCACTTTTTCTTCAGCCCTCATCATGTAAGGACATCTTGTTGCGCTCCTCTGAGTGCTGAGTTTAACTTGTGTTTTATGTTTGGTTTTTTTGTTTTGAGAAATAGTGTAATTTTTTGAGTTGTCAAGGATGTTAACAAGTGGGACCATCCTGCTCTATTTTTTCTCAGTTGGTTCCCCACTGTTAATACTTATCTTCCTTTTAGTTAGGGCAGCGTTGCCATTGTAGGAAGAATTTACTGATGTTGGGGAGTTTTCATTAGGGGAGGTTACCTTGAAGTGTTAGTTTACCTCTTCTTCCACCTGCTTTTGCACCCCTCCTGGGCAAGAGGTGGATATCCTGGTAGGTGGGGATCATACATTTCCCTTATATAGACTGCTGCTTCTGTTGTGGTAGCCACTAGGAGCTTAACACTGTTGAGTTTTCAGTAGCCCTCCTCCTTCCCATGGAAGATTCCCCAGGCCATCAACTATTGCAACTTCCTCAGAGGAGGAAAGCAAGTCCAGAGTGAGGAGAGATGAAGCACAAGTGCTCTCTTTCCATGACCACCTCTTCCTTGTTGAGCTCAAATCCTTTACCCTTCGTCTACAGGAGGAAGAAGAGGAAATCCAGAAGACCTCACAGGGCTTTAATGAGCAATTTCCAACCTGAGGCAGGGCAGGGGTGATCTACTAGCCTCTCTCCAGGCTGAGCATACTGTGTGCTTGTCACACCTCACCTGAACACAATGATGCCATGGTAAAGCAGGCAAGTGGTGGGGTAGGCCCCTCTATTGTGTGCTTTCCTGAAGTACACCAGGTTGAGCTGGCATAACCTAGTAGCTCTACTTTCCTGGTCTCAGGATCAGGTGTGCTGAAACAGTGGGGTTAGCTTTTGCCCTCCTTTCAGAACCCCTTCAGCAATGTTGGTGCAGAGATCATTTTGGCTGATTTGTGAATGCAATGGTCTTATTTTCTTTAGGGTCCACTCAGTAGGCAAAGCAGTTGTTCTGATTGCTATGGTTGCTGTTGCTTGTGTTGCTTTGGGTCAGGTTAACAGTTCTGCAAATTATAGTTCCTTGTCATATAGTAATGAAGCAAACCATTTCCTGATTACTTGAGAGATGCCTTAGCAGCATCAGTCACTGCTCTTTCATTGATAGCAGCTGCAGGCATAACCAAGATCAGTTCTTGTGCTAAGGGGAAGCAAGACTCTAATCAGGGACAGGAAGGAATTGCAAGTTTTTCCTTATGCCTCCTCATTATCTTTGTCAAACACTTTCTTGTCTTTCTCCTTCTCTTTGCCTTCATCTTTCTCTTTGAAAAACAGGAAGAAGAAATCCCAAAACACATCTCAAGGGAAGCATTCAGTGTTTAGTTCCCTGTTAGTCCTTTCCAAAGGTGATACAGAGGCAGCAGTGAATAGAAAGTTGGAGTCCTAAGACATTCTCAGTCAGCAACATAGTGTCTTCAAACTTTTGCCAGGTGTTACAATATCTGTAGCTAAACCTTTGGGTGCTGCTAGGCTTTCAGGTTTTAGGGTTAGGAGGAGGTTTTCTCTCCCAAACCCAGACTGTTAGCCAGTCTTCTGCCTCTAGAAAGGGATGATAATCTTCCCAGCTCTTTCACCCTCCTTCCGCAGCTATGGCTAGAAGGGATTGAAGGGTAAGAAGAAAGGAGGGGGTCACTTAGTGGTGGTTCCACTCCTTTGATGCCATGTGTGATGCATGTTTTACTATTAAGCAATGTGACAGAGAAATGAAGCACAGCCCTGGATAATTTCAGTCCTGTGGGGCAGCCTCTTTATTCTTTTCAAGGACCTCCCTTTTTGCTCTTAAACACTGATGCTATTCTGTTCTTTTCTTCCAGATTCTCCAAAATATCTGGCCAATGAAGAAAGATACTATTAGTTGTAGATGAGTTGGGATATTTTTTCAGTCTCATTCCAACGGAAAAGACAACTAGGGCTGGAGACCTGATGTCGACCTCTCACCATTGAACAAGTTTGTCTTGCAGACTCACTTTTAGATGGAAACAGTACATCATAGAGGAATACATCATGCTTTCAGTGGATCTGAGGAGTGAACACTTCAAGAAACATCTCAGAAGCCTCAAAAGTACTTCTGCTTAATATGCAGTGGGACTAACAACTAACTCAAAGCTCCCTGTTTCAAACTGACAACAATTCCACAAGGGTTTCCTGAGGGTTCTCACCTTGGTTTTGGCTGGGCCTATTCACAAGGTATACACTTGATTTATTAAGTGGATGGCTAGTTCTGGTGTTCCTCTGAGATGATTTTGCTCTAGGACAGAGACGACCTACTTTCTTTTTTGCCTTCTCAGCTGTTCCTGCTGGAACAAGAACAAGTGTTAACTCTTCCATGTGCCTGCTCACGCAAGACCCTGATAGAAAGACCCGTGCTACTGCCAAGCTTACAAGCATATCCAGGTACTTCATCTGCTGCTTGGGTGTGAGATCCAACTTCTCCCAGTTTACCATGAACCCCACCTCAAGGCAAAAACAAAAGTAGTTGGTCTCTATCCGTGGTATTTAGACATATGTCTCTATGATCCTGCAGTCAACATTTTGAAGAAGCAAGTCTATCTTTGCCTCACACTACCTCAAGGATATAGAGACCTTGTTTGAAAACTGTAACACATTAAGACCTTTATCCTTGGCTGGCATGGTGTTGGGAGAGGAAGCATAGAGAACTTTTTGTTCCTTTGCTATCCCCTCACCTTGAAATAAGGTATTGAGTCTATGGGAAGCCTGGGAGTATATTGTACCTAGAGTAATTACCAGTTTTTTAGTTTAGTGGTATGAGGTTGTGGTTTTAATTTTACAGTGTCAGTGATAGTGTTGTTCTTTTTCAATCTGGCCTGTGCCCAGGGCAAGGGCACCTTTTAAACCTTGTTAGCATACGGTGTACTTCCTCCGCTACAGAGTTCCCACTTATGTAGGGACGACCCTTGGACAAAATGCCATGCCCACTACAGGTTGAGAGTAGCATCGACCAGAGGCAGTACCCACCTGCAGCAGCTCTCTGAACAGGTAAGGAAACAACAAACATTCATTCAAAGTTAGCATCTTTTCTAGTTCAAAGTCATTACTTACTTAATGTTTTGGAGTAGAATATGTCCATGTTTTTCCCCTCCTCTTAGCAATGTGGAATCAGCTGTGTATTACTTGGTAAGTTACTTATATAAAAATCACATTTTTATGATAAAGTTTTATATACACTTACCAAGTAATTACATGATCGGAGCCCTCCCTCCTCCCCTCGCATGGACATTAGAGCATGAAACGAATTGAGCTCTGCTAAGTTGTTCCTCTCAGTCCCGGAAAGTGGGCAGGGCCTTGTCACCTACACACAAACAATAGAAGCGCCGCCACACGAATTTTGAATTTTTACACTGCCGTGGCTAGTAACCAATAGCTGTGTAATTACATGTAAATAGTAAATACTATGCTTTGTCCCTGTGGGTTAAAGGAAATTGCTGGTGATTGATGAGTGAGGGGTATTCCCCCACTCAACTTCCTGCATCCACCAGTTAACTACATTTTTACCAAGTTCACCTAGTGTCTCCAGCTCATACTGAAGGATAGTCCTATGCAAAAGCTCTAATTTGTAAATTGTGAAAAATGCAATTTGCTTTCAAGTTTTTTATATGTAAAGAAAGACTTAGATTTCCAAATTCTTAATTGTTTTGCACAAATCAGCACTTGTAGCAAATGTCAAGAAATTATGCCTATTATCTAGTGAAAGATGAGGAGACAGATAACACAAACAAACTTTCAACAGGAATCTGTGATTGTTTGTGGTTTTTTTATGGTTGTCTGCACTACTGTTAGTTTATCTTTCTATTAGCTGTGTGTGAACCCACCAGATGCCACAAACCTTGTTCTATTTTTAACCAGATCCAGCTAATACTTAGAGATTTTTCCCTTCCCTATGTAAAGACCTTAGGTTTGTAAGTTATGAAAAATACAAATTGATTAAAAATTTGTCATATTTGCATGGCAGAATACATTTTAATACATTTGACTAACAGTCACTGATGAATTACATTGAGGCCAATAAAAAAGGTTCTTTTCTCTGCCTCTTTGGCCCCCTCTTACTTTTTGCTTTCCAATTTCAATATAATCTTACTCCTTACTCTTCAAGTCAGCCCTCTCAGAGAGTAAATGTTACCTCAGTGTTCTGGTTGAACTCATTTCAGTAATAACAGTTGTGATAAACCTTTATTGACAGCAGAGATGAACTACCTATGAATATAGGTTAATGAGAGTTCTTCTCCCCTTTGGGCAACCAATCAGCATTACATTCAACTGCTGGTCATTAGTTTTTTCTTGGTTAAACCTTTCAGTTTGAATGGCCTACTAGAGCTGTCAATCATTGTGTAAAGTAAACTTATAAGAGAACATTGAAGTTGTGGTAGACCAAGGGCCATTTAAGGTAATGTTCATTAATTATGTCTCTTTTACAAAATAATATTAATTGCTTTTAAATTTTACATAGATGAACATTGATAAAAGTTGGTTTATGTCATCCAACGGTAACTTTAAGGTAAAGTGCTATGATAGGAGGTTGACTGCTCATAAGCAAAGCTATGTTATGAAAATGTCACTGAAGGTGAATTCTACAGTAACACAGGGATTTTATGCAACTGTTTATGGTAGTTATAAGTTTTAATTCCCGTAGATGATGCTAAAGCTCTTTGCAGCAACCCTGCAACCTCAGCTGCATTGCTTTATGCCTTTTAGTTTTCATCCATTTGCCTTTGGGCTTTCCCCCACATGGCTGTCTAACCTCTTTAAATTTACATTTTCCTCTTTTCAGTTCTAAGAACAAGTCCTTTGGACAAGACCTGCAAAATTCTAGGTATGGGAATCAGTGGTCTCTTTAAACTACTTAGTAATTTTAGTTTTAGTTAGGTTAAATGGTAGGGAAGTTTTTATCTTGCGTGATTAGTAATCACAAGATTATAAATGGGGCCGTATGGTCATAGCGGAGTTAGGTACCAAAGTTCCTTGTTACACGTGGTAATCATTTAAAATCTGTGATGTCACACATTGTGAATTCCGTTTTTGTACTTTACATTATAATTGTTTTTTAGGACTTATGGAAGATCTAGGATTGATTATGCTAATTGATTTTGAGGTATTGGAAATGTAAATTCATCATGTTATCCAGTACACAGTAGTATCTTTTTGTGCTCATACAGTACATTCCAAGAAGCAAACCTAGAGTTGGAAGTCAGTGATCTTATTAAACTACTTTGTAATGATAATTGAAATATGGTAGTACATTCCAAGAATTAAAATCATAGCCATCATTTTGTTAAAGAATTTACTTTTTCAATGCAGTACTTATTAGTATGTGTTACAGAGGCCTCTCTTAGCATTGCATTTTTAGATCATCTTGTTCAGTGTTCAGGGTTGCTTATATATGTAGTGTATTTGTAATTGTTTAGGGGATTCAGTGACTATTGCTCGGTGACAAAAACATGCATCCAGGCTCATTCCAGCTGTACCAACGAGCTATGTTTCTTTAGAAGTCTGGTTAAATGACATGATGCCGTGTATTGTTTATGCCATAATTTTATCTCTCTCAGAATTTCTTGGATAATGTTTTGTTCTCTGTTCTATAGTGTATTGCATTATTCTTTGATCATTTGTATAACCAAAAATGTTGACTGATGATCTAAAAGCATAGTGGTAGGTCCTGAATGTCGTGATGTGGGCTTATCATTGTAAGGGTTTGCTCACCTGCGCTTCAGCATTACTCATGTGGGCAGATAGCAACTACAGTACTTGTGATAAGTAGAGACTTTGGATAAGAGATTGATCTTGAGGAGGTATTTGTTATCAGGTCTTCACTGTTCATGGTTAGCTTTATCTTAGCTTGTGATGCTTAAATGTGTGGGTAAGAATACTTGATAAGGATCTTTGTCTCCTCAATATGTCTAAGCTTGACACATTCTCCTATTACTTCAAACATTGTATGTTATGCAGTATTAATCTTTGGAAGAAAAGATTGTCATTGTATTGAAATAGTTTACCATGTGTATTTAGGAGATATCATTCGGCAATTCAGTTTATCAGATGGGGTTATTCTTAAGGTCATAGAACAAGCTGTAAGCTTTGTAAGAAAAAAAAAAAGGATTTAATGGAATACATTTTCATATGCTTAGCATGAGAAGTTTTTAATTTCTTTCAAAATATTTTCTAATATTTATCATGTTTCAAGGTTCATTCAACTTTGTTTCAAAGTGATGTTATGGGTATATATTATTGAATATATTATATGAAAAACAGCAAGCCAGAAAGTTACTGTTGGGGTTTCCTTGAGAGAGAAACTGTGGTTGATAACACGTAAGAAATACAGAAGGGTCACACAAAAAACTCATTCTCTTAAAACTAATTTATTACCTAACTAATCCACAATCTTTGCAAAAACAGAAAACAACTTTTACAACAACCAAGCACACTTAAAGATAAAAACAATATAACACAAAACACAACTAAAAAATACATTACATTCTTTCACACAAACCAATGCCTTATCAGAAACCTACTACAGTACTGTACAGAAATTGTCTATACAAGTTTGTTTTATTGGTTAGAATCTCTCTCTCTCTCTCTCTCTCTCTCTCTCTCTCTCTCTCTCTCTCTCTCTCTCTCTCTCTCTCTCTCTCTCTATGTCAGTATATGTGTATGTTTGTATACAGTACTGTCTCTCTCTCTCTGTACAGTATATGTGTATGTTTGTATACAGTACTGTATTTTTGTCATACAAAAAAATCATAATCACATACGTCACTGCTTGTTATAAACTAATACTACATCCCCACTGCTATCCCTAAACTAAGGGATCAGTTACCATATTGCATCCTTTGAAGTATTTCTATCAAGAGCATCTTTCTCAGCTAAACCCTTCTCCAAATCCTCCTGCACTTATCACGTGATCTAATCCTTTTCATCCCTCTTGACCTTCTACCCCTGCAGGTTCCACCACACTCCTCACTCATTCCTCCTCACTCATCATTACCACATACTCATACCATCTCAATTTAGACTTACCAAATCAGCAGTCTTTACTACCTGGGCACTCCTCATAATTTCTTCATTTTGCAGCTTTTCATGTGGCAAGATTCCCAGCATCCACATCAGTATCCTAATTTTTGTTTGTTCCAGCTTCTGTTCCTCCTTCCTCCTTAACCCTCTAACGCCGAGCCTCTATTTACAAAAACGTCTCCCGTATGCCGGCTGTGTTTGGGAGTTAGCGCCAAAGCAAAAAAAGTTTTTTTCAAAAAATCATAGCATGCTTAGTTTTTAAGATTAAGAGTTCATTTTTGGCTCCTTTTTTTTGTCCTTGCCTGAAGTTTAGTATGCAACCATCAGAAATTAAAAAAATATCATTATCATATATAAATATTGAAATATATGACAGCGCAAAAACAATTTTTCATATATAATTTTATACAAATCGCGCTGTGAGCAAAACGGTTAAAGCTAACGGGTTATTTTTTTTTCTTTGTATTGTACACTAAATTGCGATGATTTTGGTATATAACAAATTGTAAAACAATCAAAGCAACACAGAGAAAATATTATCAGAAAATGGTGCATGAATTCGTAACGTGCAGACGTAAAAAAAATGTTTTTTTTTCAAAAATTCACCATAAATCGAAATATTGTGCTAGAGACTTCCCATTTGTTGAAAAATGAAGCTAATTGATTGAATATTACTAGACTGTAAGTGTTTTAGCTTACAATTGCAGTTTTCGACCATTTCGGTCGAGTTAAAGTTGACCGAAAGTCGAATTTTTTCTATTTATCGTGATTTATATGAAAATATTTCAAAACTGATAAAAGCTACAACCATGAGTTATTTTCTGTTTTATTGTACATGAAATTGCACACATTTTCATGTATAAAAGTTTATGTAACGGCTAATATAAAACGGTGCAAACATTACAACAACGTGACGAAAGAATTTCTGAGATGTTCGGCCGAGTTACCGTGCGGATGTAAGGAAAATGTTTTTTCAAAAATTCACCATAAATTGAAATATTGTGCTAGAGACTTCCAATTTGTTGCAGAATGAAGGTAAATGATTGAATATTACTAGAATGTAAGAGTTTTAGCTTACAATTGCGTTTTTCGACCATTTCGGTCGAGTTAAAGGTGACCGAAGGTTGAAATTTTGGCAGTTATTGTGATTTATGTGAAAATATTTCAAAACTGATAAAAGTTACAACCATGAGTTATTTTCTGTTTTATTCTACATGAAATTGCGCACATTTTCATATATAAAAGTTTATGGAACGACTAATGTAAAACGATGCAAACATTACGACAACGTGACGAAAGAATTTCCGAGATGTTTGGCCGAGTTACCGCGCGCAGACGTGAGGAAAGTTTTTTTTTTTCAGAAATTTACCATAAATGGAAATGTTGTGCTAGAGACTTCCAGTTTGTTGCAAAATGAAGGTACATGATTGAATATTACTAGGATGTAAGAGTTTTAGCTTATAATTGCGTTTTTTTTTCCATTTCGGTCGAGTTAAAGTTGACCGAAGGTTGAAATTTTGGCAGTTATCGTGATTTATATGAAAATATTTCAAAACTTATAAAAACTACAACCATGAGTTATTTTTCTGTTGTATTCTACATGAAATTGAGCACATTTCCATATATAAAACTTTATGTAACGACTAATATAAAACGGTGCAAACTTTACGACAATGTGACGAAAGAATTTCTGGCGCGGACGCAAGGAAAAAGTTTTTTTTCAAAAATTCACCATAAATCAAAATATTGTGCTAGAGACTTCCAATTTGTTGCAAAAAGAAGGTAAATGATTGAATATTACTAGAATGTAAGAGTTTATCTTACAATTGCGTTTTTCGACCATTTCGATTCGAGTCAAAGTTGACCGAAGGTTGAAATTTTTTGTAGTCGACGTACGGTACGTCCACTCGGCACCCAACAGACAATTTTAGTCGACGTATGATACGTCCAGTCGGCGTTTAAGGGTTAATACCCATGTTTCTTAACCATGCGTTATCAATTGTCTGATTGCGGTACAGTAGATCTATGTTTTCAGTATACTTTCGGGGGAGTTAGGGACCATGACCACCCGGGAATAGCAAAAATTCGCAAATATTTGAGACCTCCCTCTAAAAATACTTATAACTGCCTATTTTAATAATTTGAACACCAAATATACCTTAAACTATCATCCTAAAGATGCTTATAACTGCCTGTTTTAATAGTTCAAACACCAAATATGCCTTACTATCATCCTAAAACACTTTAATATAATTTCAAAGCCATCTTACAACATTACCCTTAAAAATATATGGCTTACAGCTATGAGTGAACACTCCTACAGCTGTTATTCTTGCCAAGTCATAAATTAATCAAGTTGTCTCTACATATTCAGGCACACACATTTTCTTTCATACAGTAATATTCAAGCCTTATCATTTTCTTTTAAAGTAGATATGGTGACGTTGGTACATTCTCAAGTACAGGGAACAGTTAAGTATTGTACCTAAATATTTAAATATGCATTGAGAAAAATATACAAAATATTGAGAAGTTTAAGATTTCGTAAATCATATGGGTACTCACCAATGATGAATGTTGATTGAAGGTGATGATGAATTAGCTGTGCAGTCCGATGAATGACGATTAAGATGTGACTGCA
The DNA here is from genome assembly GCF_040412425.1 of Macrobrachium rosenbergii. Lineage (NCBI taxonomy): Eukaryota > Metazoa > Arthropoda > Malacostraca > Decapoda > Palaemonidae > Macrobrachium > Macrobrachium rosenbergii. Next base: position 27,686,395 of record NC_089745.1, on the reverse strand, counting down.
CAGCAAAGCAGAGGAGTTACATCTCCTATGGGGGCACCGCTTTCCCTTCTTCAGGTGCTTCGTCCACCAGTTGCACTTCTTCAGGGGCTTCGGGAGGCTTTTGGGGGGTCCTTCTTCATCGGCTTGAGAAACATGGTGATAGGCAGCTACTGTTGTTGCTGCTTCATACTGACGAGGAGGTTATTTTAGGCCCCATGCACACATCAAGGTCATTTGAAAAGTCTATGGAGCATTCTAATTAAGGATCCCATGCCCCAGTCATCTTCTGCAGCTCCCTGGCTGTCCTCATAATTGGGGACAGACGTTCCAAAGACAGACCCTCATCCTTTCCTCTTTGCCAGAAGCTTAGAAAGAGCAGGGCATTTAGGAGGCATCTTAGAGCACACTTAAAAAAGTTACACAAAAGTTAAAAAGAGACAAAAAAATACACAAAGTACTGTACACAGATACACAGCAACATGCTCGAACAGGGTAGGTCTATGCATTGAACTGGAAGAGGTGCGGGCTCCCGCACCGATCTCCTTCAGACAAAGCCTGGGGAGGCACAGCCAATCAGCGCCAAGGGTACTGCCATTGAGCACCAAGGAAAATGAATGGCACTCTTGGATTGGCTTCGTTGCAAATGCCAGCCAATAGCGTGTCAAGTAGCATTGCACCTAGGTATTTCAGCTTCCAAGCAGCAATTTCTTTCCCACAAGCTTTGTTATTAGAATTTGTGCTTCGTTTTGCGAACGTTCTTTAAGGAAAAAAAATATATTTTATTGATATTTTTATGTGCTTACATTCATATTAATATTTGAAAACTAGTAAATAATTTTTTTTATCATAAAAATGTATTTACAGTAGTCACAAAAATAAAATGAAAATAATTAGCAAATATATTAGATATGCTCTACAAAAAAAATCCCATTCTAAAACACTTTACGTATTATTGTTTCAAAGTCATCTTACAACATTACTGTACCCTACAACTGATATTGTACTCTGCCAAGGTGAAACTAATCAAGTTACCCTTATACTTATTCAGGCACGCACATTTTCTTTTGTACAATAGTATTCAAGCCTTACCGTTTTCTTTTAACGTAGATTGGGGGTGGCCATGGGTACTGTACATCGTTTGGTGAATGTTAAAAAAAATACATTTTATTGATATTTTGCTGTGTTGATATTATTAATATTAATATTTGAAAATTAGTAAATAATTTTTTTATCATAAAAATGTGCAGTATTTGGTCATGAAAATAAAACAATTAGCGAATATTTTAGATATGCTCTATTTATTGATATATTTCTTCTTTTTTAGTATGTGGCATTTCTTCTTTCCATATTTCCCTTTGCTTCCTCTTACTTCTTCTTAATGAACACCATATTCTTTGGAAGCTTGAATTTCAAGTCAGTGGCTCCTGTGGGCTTTTCCATATGAGTAGGTTTCATTTACTGAATAATAATAATAATAATATAATAATAATAATAATTAATAATAATAATAATAATATAATAATAATAATATGCAAATAGGTGAATTTTCCACTAATTATTTGGAGTTATGTTCGACAAAAAAATTTGCAAATAGGTGAATACACGAATAATGAAATGCAAATAGCAGGGGTCCACTGTATTTGGTATTCATTTGTCATACACTACCCTTGCCAACTCCCTCTACTTTCCCCAAGCAGGGGTCCACTGTATTTGGTATTCATTTGTCATACACTACCCTTGCCAACTCCCTCTACTTTCCCCAAGCTGGTGTTTTCCCACTTTCAACACTTGCCCTCTTGGCTTAGAGCAGTTTTTAAGTACAGTAAACTCCTGTAATCGCGGTGTCACTATTAGCGAACTCACTCATTTGCGGATTTCTCTGTGGAACGTATCTACCCATAACAGTATTTGTGGAAAATTCTCCCATTCACGATATTTTTCAGTGAGAAATATTCACTAATTACTGTATTTTCATATAATTTTCATGACTAAATACACTTTTTGTGATAAAACTATTAAAATACTCAGGTATAAGCATCTTTAGAGTTTTTTTTGTGTGTTTAAACTATCAAATAGGCAGTTCTAAGTGTTTTTAGAGGGGTTTTAAGTATTCGCGGATTTTAGTTATTCACAGGGGGGCGGGTTGCGGTACGCATCCCCCGCGATTACGGGGGTTTACTTTATTTGAAATTCTCTACCTGTTTCAAATTTACACTGCTTCTATCTTATATAGATAATGTTCCCCCCCCCCTGCTTGCTAGACACCATAACCTCAGTTTTATATACAGTACCCTCATACCACCCCATGTGAGAGATTTGTACTACTCTTACCTTCATTGCAGTTTTTATTTAGTCTGTCATGATCACCAGATTTGCCTGCATATGAATATTCTCATAGATTCTCACTCCTGATCACTACACTTAGTACATCCTTAACCAGTACAAAAAGAAATGGACTGAGTGCTGATCTTTGATGTAAACTACTTATTATTTTCACACATTTCTGTTTTGCCACATGCTGTTGTTACTGCTGTCCTCATTCTTTTTTATGTGTCAACCAACCTACCCAACTTTTCTGGTACTTCTCTTTTTTCTTAAATACCAGAACGTTACCTCTCTTGGTAACCTTATCAAATAACTTCTCTACAGTGCTCCCCCACTTTTATGCGGTGGTAGGATCCAGAACCCACCGCAGAAATGCAAAAATCCCATCTAAAAATGCTTACAACTGCCAAATACCCTGTACCCTTTAAACTAAAATGCTTATAACTGCCTATTTTCATAGTTCACTGCCTAATTTGATAGTTCAAACAAAAATGTACCTTAAATTATCATACTAAAACAATGTAATATTTCAAACAAAAATAAACCCCAAACCATCACCCCAAAACACCCAAAGTCAGCTTGCATTATTGTTCTACAACTATTACTCTTAAGTATATACACCCGTAAAATGCTTACAACTGCATACTTTAACAGTTCATCGCCAAAGTCAACAGTTCAAGCAAAAATATACCTCAAACTATCATCCCAGAACACCCCAATATCATTTCAAAGTCATCTTGCAACATTATGTACCCACCTACAACTGTTACTCTTAAATATTCCCTATAATTCAGACATGCACGTTTTCTTTTGCCTAATGTAACCTTGTGCATCGTCTGCTGTACTGCACATAATGTACATATGTTTTATTTTATTTTGCTGTGTTGCGAGATGATTTTGAAATGATATTTACTGTACAGTACGTATTTTAGGATAGTACTTCTGTATAGAGCATATCTAAAATACATGGGTAGTTTAGAATGATGGGACACGTTCCTCCAAACAGAATGCTAGGTTTGTTACATCGTGTTAATATTTTTGTGATTACATACAAGTACATTCATGGTAAAAAAAAAATGATTTAGTAGTACAGCAAGTTCTTGGTTTACGTTATTTTGAGTTAGTCCTCACCATCTCCCATGCACTTACTAAAAATTCTTATTCTCTCTCTCTCTCTCTCTCTCTCTCTCTCTCTCTGTAATCAGCAAAACCCATTTATATATATAGTATTGATCTAATCACCTAAAATATTTAAAATCTGAATTTCATAAGTAGGCAAGGCAACTGAAAACCTCTCAAATTGTTTGATGACTGAATCTCTCTCTCTCTCTCTCTCTCTCTCTCTCTCTCTCTCTCTCTCTCTCTCTCGTATCAGTACCGTACTGTACATGTCCTTTAATGAACTATCAATTACTTACCATAAACATAAAAAACACGAAAATAAATAAATCCAGCAAGTTCACTACTAGATCGACATAGGTGGTGTTGCCATATTTTTGGCTTTTATTTATTGTACCGTATTTCATTACAAGTTTAGTTCACTATGGTTATCACACATATAACAGTACACATGAGAATATTTTATCACTGTTGGCATTTCATCTCTAATCACTGTAAAAATATTTAAAATACGACTTTCATACGTAGGCAACACTCAACATTCTTACTCTCCTCCTAGCCACAGTTTAATCGTACCTTTGAAATCTCATCCTCAGCAAGTTACTGTGCTTCGATGTACAAACACTTCAGTTTCTCTCTCTCTCTCTCTCTCTCTCTCTCTCTCTCTCTCTCTCTCTCTCTCTCTCTCTCTCTCTCTCTCTCTCTCTCTCTCTCTCTCAGTGTACATATCCTTTAATGAAAAAACAGCAAAATATCAGTAAAACATTTCATTTACAGAATCCATTTCTCTCTCTCTCTCTCTCTCTCTCTCTCTCTCTCTCTCTCTCTCTCTCTCAGTATACATATCCTTTAATGAAAAAAAATACAGTAATTAGTGAATACTGTACACAGTGTTGCTGTACAAAAAAAAGCAAATTAGTGATAATGCGAATTGGTGAAAGCTCTCGTGTAAAATTGAGACATGTTCCACAAAAAAACCGCGACAAAATAAAGTGTAAAAAGTGAAGCGCGTAAAAGTGGGGTACTGTAGTACTGTACTTCTATAAATGCACAGTACCTTCCAGCCTTTTTTCCTGTGGTGTAACTGTTTTATTATAAAGGCAGTTATAGTTACGGTACCTCCTCCTTTAGTGATACTGTACTGCTGTTTGCCAATCTTCACAATCTGTCATAAGGTACTCGTCTAAAACCTTAAATGTTCTGTTAGTCTGATTCCTCTAAACTCTCTTCTGTTTCAATGCATTTTCCATCAGACTTTCTACCCTGCCATTTGGCATTACTGCCTCTTCCCAAATTTCCCTTAATAGTTCCAATATCAATTCTTCCCCCTCTATACCATGTACCTTTAACATTTCAATTTGCACATCTGATGGACTTGGTGTTTTGCCATTCTTCATTTTATTTACAGCATTCATTACTTCTATAGATTGTATCTTCAACACTGGCCTCTCCACCCTTCCCCAAATACCCTCATTTATTTTCAGTTTAAATATTTAAAAAATTTCCTTCTCTGTCTTTGATGACTCCTGAATGACACAAATCTTGTCTTTGCTTTTTCCTTGAAGTTGATGCTTTGCATATATCTTTTTCATCTTCTTTGTTGGTAACCTTCAATTCAGCACCTCTGTATCTCTTTCAGTAGCTATGCCCTGTATCATCGTAGTTTCTGTCTCTTTTCGTTATCATTCCTTAGCACCTTGCACATCTCACCTTCCAGTACTTGAAAGCCTTAGACCTCCACTTAAGTGATTCTTTGTAACTGTATTCCACCATCACCTTTGGCACTCCATAACCTTTAGTTTGCCTGACTGCTTCCTCTACACCTTTCGCCCATGTTTTCATATCATTCGCAGTGTTTTGTATGCTGTCAGCTGCTTCCTCTTATAATTTTCTGCTTAACTTTAACTTGATCTCTTCATCTTTATCTTGGATTTCACACATGCTTCACCAAGAGTTACCTTACAATTTACTGTGCATCTTATTATATGATAAGCAGTACCTGTATATAGTAAATTCTTACTGTACAGTATATATTTTAATTCCTAATTATTGCCTTTCTAATCTTTATTAACTACAGTATTTGTCTTTTTTTGAAATCAGATTAGATCACACAGATGACCAGGACAATGCTGAAAGAAATGAGTTGCTTCAGACAGACCTCATTCGTCGTAAAGCCCAACTTTACGATATGGAGAACAACATTCCAAAGCAGAGTGGCCTATATTTGAAAATTATTCTTGGAAACATCAATGTTTCCATTTTGAATAAAGATGATAAGTAAGTAGTGATGGGGATACAGTAAAGTATATCCTTTAATAAGCTGGTGTATTTGTAGTCATTAACATTTTGTCTTTTGTACAGTACTTAGTTTTTTACTCCATCTTCCTTTTCCCATGAATTTAATGTTATAAACATATTCTACTAAACAATATTGGAGACCTCATGATAAGCCTTACTGTATTTTGTATTCTCTCTGGACAAAAATGTTTTACATCTCTATAAAATAAGTTTTTCTTAACACTGATGAATATTGAGAATAAAAAACTAATGAATTAATAAGTGTTGTGCTTCTGTTGCAGGTCTATTTGTCTGTTACAGTGTTCAACTTGAAATAAGTTGTAGTTTAAGTACTTTACATTTGGAGGCTTATAGATTCCCTAAACCACTGTAAATTCCCTCAACTGTGTCATGCTTGTCTCATTTTTAGCACAACGATTTTCTCCTAATTATGATGGGGTTGTGTTCCAAAAAACCGAATGCTAAGTGATAATATTGTAGCTTGGGTATGACCCTTGTGTCCTGAGGGTAGCCATAGTGTTGCTGAGGTATTACTGTATTTTCAGTAATAAATATATGTATCAAAACATCAGTTACATTCATCAGAGGAAATGGAATGAACTCTGTTCATTTTTTTTTACTCTATGTTCAAACTAAAAATGTGAATACTCTACATATGTTTTAATATTGTGTTTTTATGTTACTAAATGTAAATATACTAGAATAAGTACTACTATATACTGTTGGCATTAATTTTTATTTATAATTTCTTTACAATAACTTTTTTCTAAAGAACGCTTGGGTTCAGTACTTCAATACTTCCATTATAAAGCTTAAAGATAAGAGTTACAGTGGAATTATTGAATTATTGAACCTAAGCATTCTTAGAAAAAAGTTATTTTAAAGAAATTATAATAATAAATAAAAAATAATGCCAACAGTATACAGTAGTGCTTATTCTAGCATATTTACATTTAGTAACATGAAAACGCAACAATATTAAAATACATATATACGGTATTCATATTTTTAGTTTGAACATAATTGAGTAAGGAGATGAACAGAGTTCATTCCATTTCCACTGATGAATGTGATTGATGTAGCCTGTTACTGAAAAATGCACTAAAGTAAAAAGCAGTAATATAAATGCACTCATTTTGTTGTTCATGTATTCAGTAGTGTACATGCAGCGTAATTTGTTCCTACACAAATACAAACTTGAAGTTCTTTATGTGGGTATTTAGCTTGCAAACGCAGCTGGAATGGCCATTTAACTTTCAGACAAGGTAGTTAACTATCAGCAGGTAGGGGGTAGCATCATCCACTCGTAAGTATGCACTCCACTGTTTCCAGCTGCCATTTTGTATAGACGTCACTGCAGACTCTCTGCCTGACTTGCCATTTGTTTTCTTTGCATGCTTTTCCTTGGTTATTAATATATTTGTATGGTTTTTGAGTTGTTTGTATTATCATGCTTCAAACCTCAGCTTTCAGGGATTGTTCAGGGAAGGACAGGCCATGTAACAGGTTCCTTTCCTTGATCGAGGTAGATCCTCATGCCCTCTGCACCTCATTCAAGAGGCATGACTATAATAGAAAAAGCCCATGTTTGGAGTGCTGTGTCTGGCTGTCTGAAAGTTGGGTGAAGTTTGCTGGGAAGGAGAGAGAGATGAAGGTCTCCCTGTTGTCATTGGATTGCAGTACTCCACCAGTGACACTGAAAGCACTTTTGGTTGTTTACTTCCACCTGCCAAATTTTTGCCTGCTGTTACTACTCCTGAGGGAGCAGTTTAAGTTTGCTGACTTCTGTTGTTTGTTTAATAGAGAGCTCAGTTCTTCTCTGGGAGCCTCTCTTCACTTTGAGAGGGAGTTGTCCTCTGGAGGATGCTCTTTTTCAGAGCAAAGGGAAGAGCTCTCTCCTACCACAACCTTTGTTTCAGGTGCTGTGGAGGCTGAGGGGCTCAGAGAGCTGTGGACCTCCCAGGGCATCTCAGGTTTCTGTATCAACCACCAGAATGCGTTGAAGGATTATCCTGTGACTGTGATGAGTTTGACAGTCACAGTCTCCACTGGCTCTAGGACCGCCCCACCTCACTGGTTAATCCTACTATATCATCAGTGATATGTTCCCAGATGCTGCCTTCAATCTCATCGTTGGGGGAGGTCCATCTCCACTCCCTGTCTTTGATGCTGACCTTGGCTGTGCTCGGGAAGAAGTTGAAGAAGAGAAGGAAGTTGTTGTCAAGTGCTGTCACCTCTTCCCTTTCTTCGAAGGCTAGTAAGCGGAGGAAGAAGAAGGTTGCTTTGTCTCCCCCCGCAGGAAGTCTCGCCTAGCTTCCAGTTGTCAGTCCTCTGCTCAGAGAGGGTTGATGGGTCTCTTGTTAGCGGTATCACTGCACCCTTTGCCAAACACAAGGGTGTAACTGCTCCCCAGGGTTCTCCAGATCTCTGATGTACCAGTACAGGCCCCTCTATTACCCCTACCCTTGCCAGCAAAGGTTCCTGGTCTACGGACATGGGCCCGGCTGTCAGTATGGCCCAGCGAGAGAATGTGAGGAGAAGCAGTCACATGCCCCCTCACTCCCCTTTTGCTCTTCAAAGAGAGCTGCTCAGTGGTCCTGGAAAAGTGACTAAGACTGCCCAGCTCAATCACCCAGACCTGGGAAGACTGGAGCACGCTTGAGGGACAGCTCCCACCCATGTTAGCGTTAATGGGACCACTCCCCTTGGCCCATGCAGACATCCTCACCAAGAGTTGGCGACTGCTCCTGGCCTCACTTACCTGGCATGATTTTGGTCTTTGACAGGATGGGCAAGGGTGCGCAATCCCTCACATTTCCCCTCGAGATGGGCAAGGGTGCGCAATCCCTCACGTGTCCCCTCCGCCTCCTTGGGGTTTTCCAGGAGCCGGACAGTGGCAGGGTTCCAGACTGGGACATTCCCTTGGCGAGTCCTTTGCCTACTAAATAGGTACACCCAGACTTGACTCATCTTTGTCCTAGGTTAGTGCTTGACCATCTCAGTGTGGTGGAAGTCTCTCTCTCTCTCTCTCAGCATTGGAGTCAACTGCCATGTCAGTGCTCCATACAGTCTCCTGGTTCAATCTTTGGTCCCTTACAGTGGCCAGGGTCATTTCCTCTTTGGGAGGGTGAACACCCAAAGAGGATGCAGCTTGCGCAAGACTAATTTTGTCTGGAGGTAGGACTATTACCTACCTTGCCCAGCAGACAGTAAACCTGTGGGCAAACCAGCTGCCCAAGAGCAAGACGTCATATTTTCTCAGCCATAGAGGTCTGTTGGCCTGGAGTCGCTTTGAGTCGAGAGTAATGGCAAGCTTCTCCACCAGGCAGTGTCTAAGGCCTCTTGGTCTTCATGTGGCACTGCAGCCCGACCCAAGCTTCCTCTTCAGGTCACATAAAGTTCCAGACTTCCATTGCCCCACATAGAGGAACCCAGTCTTCTTCTGCCCTGGTAGAGAAAGGCATGCAGCTGCATCCCTTTCAGCCCCCCTCCTATGCTAGGAAGGGGGCAAGGGCAAGAAGGGAGGAGGATGCTAGGCTTGGGGTGCCTTGTGATCTACCTGGCAACTTGGCAGTGACATAAAGCAGAAACCTGGTTAGTTGATGTCCTTGGGGAAGGGTATCTACTACCTTTCAAGTGCCCTTTGGGATGAGGTGAATGCAATGCTTCGGAAAGGCAGAGTAGAAGTCATGAAAGATCAGTCTCCAGGGTTTTTTAGCCATCTGTTCCTAGTGGAGAAAGTGATAAGTGGTTGGAGGCAAGTCATCAACCTCTCTTTGTTAAACCTGTTTGTTCATCAGACCCAGTTCAAGATGAAAATGGTTTGCTCGGTTCTGGATTCCATCAGAGGGTAAATCACGTTATTGGTGGGCTGAAAGAAAGTGTATTTTCAAATACCCATCCATTGGTCCTCTTGGAAGTACCTCTGCTGTACCCTTGGGGGAAAGGTGCTCCAGTTCAGGGCTCTCTGTTTCTGGCTCTCAGCTGCTCCCCAGGTGTTCACTCGAAGTGTTCATGCAGATTTCGGGGCCTGTTCGCACAGGATACATCTGTTGAGTTACCTGGACGATTTGCTGGTCCTGGTGAGCTCATTGCTGCAGCTGCTTCAGGACAGGGATTTCCTTGAGTTTTGTCACAATCTCTGTGTGGTGATAAACTTCTAGAAGTCAGATCTCACTCCTAAGTACAGTAGAGGGTAAAATACCTGGGCATGCTGATAGATATGCCACCAGTGAGAGTTTTCCCTTCAGATTCTTGCATCAGCAAGCTCAAGGAGGTGGTGCAGAAGTTCCTGTCTCAACAGGAGCAACCTGCTCAGCATTTGCAAGTTGTTCTGAGTCACCTGTTGCCGTTTGAGAAGCTGGTCCCTCACGGGCAATGTCACCTCTGCTCTCTTCAGTGGAGGCTAGGGGAGTTCTGGTTACAGGTGAGAGACCCTCCCTTCTTTCCTATTCCTCTCTCCTAGGAGGTAAAGAGAGACTTGATTTGGTGGCTAGAGGACAGGAACTTCTTGATAGGATAGCTACCAGGAGATGCTTCTGATCTCTGATGCATAGACTGAGGGGTGGGACCAGAATGACAAGCACCGCCACATCAATATCTTAGAACTGAAAGCCACATTTCTAGCAGGCAACAAGACTGTACTGACCACTCTTGCAACATTCTCACTAGTTTTATTCTTCACAGTTGCACAACTCTCAAACTTACTCTCATGATCTACCATAACAACCACTCCTACATTTCCTCTTGCAGTTATCAGCAAAGTTACACAATCAGTTGCCTCTAATGGTTCTTTCATACTCAACTGCAAAACAGGTAGGCTAGCATACACTCTTGATATTTTCCCTTCTGACATTCTTCACACGTAACCGCCACACCTGTACAAACTTTCCTCAAATATGGGGAAAACATTTGCTCTTTCATACACTCGATTAACTTAAACCTCCCCATATGTTCATATTTCTCATGGACTAACATGCACATTCCTTCTGCTCCACTCATTGAGAACACTGGAACATACATCAACTCTCCCATCCTTTCTCTTGAAAAATACACCACTCCTTCACACAACACAAATCTCTCATCAAACATCAAAGGCCATCTTTTACCAGGTACTCACTCTCTAATACCCCTCTTTAACTCACTCACTATCAAACACTTCCACTGCATCTCCTCAACATCCTCTGTTGTTACCAGTTCATTCTCACTCTTGTCCATCTCCACTATATCCTCCTCCTCACTCAGACTCCTATCAATCACTCCCACAAACCTGGCCATACTTATTTCACACTCAACTTCAAAACAGGTAGGCTAGCATACACTCTCTGATATATTCCCTTCTGACATTCTTCACACGTAACCACCACTTCCGTACAAACTTTCCTCAAATATGGGGAAAACATTCGCTCTTTTATACACGCAGTTAACTTAAACTCCCCCACATATCCATAATTCTCATGGACTAACATGAACATCCCTACTGCTCCACTCATTGGGAACTCCGGAGCATACATCAACTCTCCTATCCTTTTGCATGAAAAATACACCACTCCTTCACACAACACAAATCTCTCAGCAAACAACAAAGGCCATCTCCTACCAGGTGCTTCCTCTCTAATACACCTCTCCTCAACATCCTCTGTTGTTAGTAATTCATTCTCACTCTTGTCCAACTCCACTATGTTCTCCTCCTCACTCTTACTCCTATCAATCACCCTCACAAACCTAACCATACTTACCACCTCACTGGGAATTTTCCCTACTACAACATACTCTAACACACAAACAACGTTCTACTCGTTCCCCAAAACAGACATTCCCACTTCAAACCCTTCTCTCACATGCAACGCATCTATCCCTTCCATACCAGAGGGCTCACCACGGTAAACCCCCTTCACACACAGCTTCCCCGGGGTTGGGGTTTGATATGGCAGACTTCACGTGACCTTCCATTCCACAGCCCTCACACTTGCTCCAAGGGTTTTTACGTGTCCTGGCAAAATCCCCCCTCATTCCACACTTTTCCGCAATGACTTCCACTTACTCCTGCTCTCCTTCCACTCTGGCAGTCTCTCACTTGATGCCCCACCTTTCCATGGCTGAAACGCTTCAACTCGTATGTTTGCGGACAGTTCACCAACATATGCCCCCTCTTTCCACAGCCAAAACACTTGCCATTGGCCCATCTGCAATTCACATGCCCAGTCCTTCTACACCTAGAACACTCCTTATTACTACTACTCAGTCCCATCTGACTCCCCCTCACGTTCACATTCGCTCTACTTACACTTCCACTCCTAAACCTCTCTCGGCTCCTGCTCCAGTTCCTTTCCCGTTATTCCCCACATTTACTTGCACTTTCTTACTCTTTCCACCCGGTCTCTCCTACACTCGTCCAACAAGGCTCGCATCACACCTATCTCCTCACTTACCAAAGCGTCCTTATATGCCCTTCCATTTACCACCTCAGACCCAATATACATCTCCTTTGGTTCATCATCGTCTACTCTCAGGTCTTCTAGGAGACTAGGATCTCTAAAACATCCTCCCAATTTAAGCTCTTCCCTGACCATTGCTTCTGATCTTTTTTCTTCTCATTCAGAATTACCCTAATCTTCTATGGGATGGTGGCCAAGAAATTCTGCATTAGGTGTTTTCCTCAATTCCTTCCTGTCCTTACTTCCTCCTGGCCAAAGCTTCTAACCTATGGCATACAAGCCCACTTCCTCTCCGGCTTTCATCTTCGCCTCCTCGAACCTATTATCCTTCTTTTATACAATACTTCCCTTCATTCTCTTCACCTGCCTAATCACTAGCATTCACAAACATATACCCTGGTTCACCCTCACACATACTTGTATAGCACATCTTCAACTGCACTTCCAAGAACTTTCCTAGCCACTTCATCCACACGCTATCATTCTCTCCATACTTCTGCCTACAATACTCTCATACTCATCAAAAAACTCACATATGTCTCTTCCCTTCCCGATGCAAAATTTCTCAATCCAGGGAACCTCCTCAAGAACTCCATTTTGGCCTCTTTCTCCTTTGCCTCACGCAAATCTTCACTACTACCACTACCACCACTACCACCACTTCCACTCTTCCAGTCATTCTCAATTTCCGAGTCCGAGCTACCCCTCCAAATCCGGGAACTTAACTCCTCTTTCCTCACACCTCTCCCCTTTCATGTTCTCGTCTTTCCCTCTCTTTTCTTACTTTTCTCTTGATCATCATTTTCATTCTCCTCACTTACACCATCCCCATCCATGGTGGGTACTCCCTTACTCTTATTTGAGAGCTCCTTCCCTTTCTTAGGAATTTTCTCAGGAATTTTCTCCTTTGCACCTTTTGCCTCAGTGTCCTCACTTCCTTCCACAACACTGGGCCCACTCTTAGCCAAATTGGCCACTTTTTTTGCCATCTCACACATTTCTCATCCATTGCCTCTATCCTTGCAACCAGTTTACTTTCCCTTTCCTGGGCTTCCTCTAACTTATCCTGTATGCTGATCATAATGCATGTCAGCTTATCCCACCTCTGCTTCCAACCTTGCTCCCCTTCACCTGACCCAACACCTTCCAAACCTGCTCTCTCCACCATCTCCAATAATGTACCCAACTCTTACTTTACTAACAAAGGCCCCATGTTGGATGCTAATTGGTGCAGGATGATGGGAACAGATTCAGAGGCTCAAGAAGACTTATCCACCTATCCTAATTTATTAACCTTAATAATACTACAGCGACCATCAAAAGAACCTTAACCTAATTTATCAATATTAATCTTACAGTTAACACATCCAATGTTTTTTCAGATAATTATTCCATCTGTTTTAACTAAGCTACCGTGAGCTTTTCCATTAAGTTCCTTGGAGATGTTACTATTTCCTGAAGTGACCACAGGCAGGGTAGGTGAATGCACACTTGAAAGATAAATCTTTATCGGGTCTACTTGGGATTTTCCAGCATTGATTTAGTATACAACTTCACTCTCAGACTGATTCACATATTGATTCATCTCACAATGCTTTTAATTTCCTTGGAATACATCTACAACAATCGCTTAAAAATGTTTTGTATTATCAATTCCTACCAAGAACTTGAATAAATCGGACTAGGTTCACGCAACTAATACACAGATAATACTTGCTGCAAAGCAGAGCAAACATTTAGAAGACAAGTGAATGCCTTGTTTCCCATCAGTGCTTCAGTCACCCAAGATCCTTCACTGTCAAAGCCAGTGGAAAAAAAAATTACACTAGGTGAAGGGGAGCAGAGCCAAATCTTAACATGATCTTGCTCTAGCAAACTGCAAGTAAAAAAAGAAAAAACAACATTTACATCAGATATTCACAACAAAAAACACATAAAATAAACATTAAAAAAATCAGCAGTAAAAACAAAAATTCAGTCACACAAACCCAAACTTCCAAATGCCACCACAACCTCTTGCCAAGAGGGTTGTCAATCTACTGGTTCTCAGGGCAAAGCACCATCAGAGAAACCCAGTCCTTGTTCCTTATTATCCACTCATTCGCCTGTCTGTAGCATGGTACACTTCTTGCATCTTTTACACTGGAATTTTCCAGTAGCACCTGAGAGAATGTGCTCCTGAACAGACCAGCTTTCTCACAGGGTAGCTGGAACATGTACCAAGGCAAGTTAGTCTCTATGATAGGTATCTCTGTGGTCAGAGCTAGTTCTAGTAGATCACAGACTTTGTCTCTAAAACAAAGAGTAAGGTTTACCTTCACAACTTTTGATCTGATTGGATTAGACTTCTCCTAGGGGGTTGTCTATTCTGGTTTTTGCATAACACTTTGTCTCGCAGGAACTCAAGTTCCAAGCGACTTATGTTCTTAGTACTTAAGCACACCAAGAACATTGTTAAAGATGCTAGTCCACACTTGCATGGAGTCTTTATGCTTAGAATGTTCTTTTCCTGGTCTCAGTGTAGTTTAGGGAAGTCTCTTGGCTTAGTGTTTTGCATTTGACTTTTGGTAGGGTGAGGATCACTGTCATTCCATAGTTCCTCTAGGGGAATGATAGCTCGACACTTTTTGATGAGACATTGGGAGTTCCTCATCATTTGCTCTGAACCTAAATGGAATCTGGATGAGATGCAGTTTTGCTATCCTATGTTTTTCAGTAAGTTTTGAAGTTACCAATTCTTGGTGTTGGAAATGCATTCTTCTTTCATTAGTACTGACAAGCACTAGAAAGAGTTGTCTAGAGACTCTTTCTTTACACTTATCTTCCTTTGCAGAGAGAAGCTTGTCAGTTTCTCGGCTGTGAAAGGTTATGAGTCAGCCCTAAGCCAATAATTGAGACAGAATGTAGGGATCTCTCTATCTCTTCGGAGGCCTCCATGTAATTGAGGAGCTTCAAACAGTCTTATCCCCCTTCAGGCCCCAGAGGGAGACATGGCTCCTTTCCCAGAGATTTGCCTTGTGTGGTCCGTACAAGCCCTTATGAGTGTCGTTGGAGAGGGATCTGCCTTTGAAGACAGTCATTTTGCTAGCCCTCATATCAGTGAAGGGAGTTGGCGAGCTACATGGCTCTCGATGATAGTACTCAAAAAGATGGGGATTTGTTTCAGTTCATTTTCTCCTGGAACTTGTAATAAAGACTCAGAACCAGTCGGTTCCTGTAAGCCAGGTTTGAGTCCATGTTGATCTCCATTCTAAAAGGTTGCCCAAATGAAAAGTTATTATGCCCTTTTAGAGTGCAGCAGCGCTACCTGAAGAGAACTTGATATCTTAAATGTGAGTGTTAATATCTCTTCATTAGTGTTCACAAGTCTAAGAAATAGTGGTCCAAGAACACTATATCTTTTTGGCTCCATGTGATGATAAGGCAGGCATGTAACTCGTCCAGCAAGGAAGGCGAGTCTACTGCCTGAGGGAGAGCTCATGAAGTCAAGGGTAGAGCCCTGTCTTGGGCACACTGGAAGAGCCTGTCAGTTCTTAGGTGATATCGTGCAAAGGTGTGGTTGCAGCATACCATAGTCACCTCCTTTCACTTGGGGATATTGCCTGTAGGCCCCTGGGGACAGTTTTCCATAGTTTCATGGTGACTGCTCAACTAGTTTTGTAGCTAACCCAGCTCCCGGTGGGACAGGTAGCGTCTCATCTAAGGTATTGAGGTGGTGAGAGAGAGATGTGGGAGTGACGGGTCCTCCCTCCTTTTTCTTGGTCGGATGAGCTTGCAGGTGAGCTGTATGATGGACTACCAGCCTCTTCATTTTGCAAAGAAGGGACGCAAGTCCTCTTCCTCTCTTGACAGTGGTAGAGGAGGACAGACAATGAGACAAAGCCATATGCCTGTTCGTACTGTCCATTTTTTAACAGTCCAGAGGTATAGCAAATGCATCATCCCATATGTCCAGCAAGCTAGAGTTGTGGGGTCATCTTTCCTTTGCATCTGTACAGACCAGAAAGATGACATTCCCAGCTCAGGCAAACCTACCAATCTACACAGAAAGTACCCAGGCTACTACCACCAATGGATAAGTCTCCAGTGTAAAGAGTAAAGGTTTATATTTGTGTAGGAACAGTTATCAAATTTCAAAAGTAATTTGTATTTTTCCCAACATACAAACCTTAATGTCTTTACGTACATGGCCCACAGCAGCCACCCCTCATGAATCCTGTGCCAGGAGGCCAAGTGGAATGCAAACTGACAGCTGGATGGTGCTTTCCATACCTGTTGGTAGTGAATTACCTTATTAATGAGTCTGAATGGCCATTTCCAACTCATGCTTCAAGCAATCTCCTATGTAAAGAACTTCAGGTTTGTATGTTATGAAAAATACAAATTACTCTTAAAATTTTACTTTTCTTAAAATAAGTGCTACAGTGGCACCGTAATTCAAGGACCTCAGCTTATTGGAATTTGTTACTTAATGGACTCACCCAAGTCCAATAACCATAATAAAAATATTTTGAACTTACCAGAGAAATCTGGTAAGTACGATAGGGTTATCAGACAGTGTACCAAGGCTTTCCTGGTTATGCCTGTCCTTGTGAGGGTAAACCGTATTGAGATAGTAATCTGTTGTATACGAAAATATTTAGTATATATTATATTCTAAAGTGTTACAGTAACGTACATAATAACAAAATTAGATGTAAAACATTTAAATGGTCTCTTGTTGTCTTTTGCAGATGGTATTATGGTGCTTACCACTTTGGCAATTGCTACTGCCAGTGTATGTCTGGTAAATGCATAATGTTTGGATTGTAGATTTATATGATCATCTGAAATGAGGAATGTTGAAATACAGTAACACCTCAATTTAACCAACTACTACTTTTTGGACTTCTGTACTTGGCTACATATTATGATTTATGTTGTTGGCATGGCACCATTTTAGTTATGATACATTTTTGGATGAATCTCTTGAATTGAATATTAAGTGTAAAGTAAGGTTACTTTAGATTAAGAGCTATCTGGAATTACTGTTAGCTGTAAGATGTCGATGGGGGTTGTGCTGTCAGTGCACCTCATGTGTTACACTAGGCATTACTTGAGGTTCTTTTCAGCATCCCTTTGGCCCCTAGCTGCACCCCTACTGTATCTCTGTTCATATTCTTTTTCTTCCATCTTACTGTCCACCCTCTCCTAACAGTTGTTTCATAGAGCAACTGTGAGTTTTCCTCCTTTTACACCCTTAAAACCCTTGGGCCTAAATTTTGTATTCAGTTCCATTTCAAATGCAGGCTACAATACAGGGTGCTTGTTACTTAATGGACTTTACTTATTAGAAAGCCCAACCTTCAGAGTTCCTGATAACTTGAGGTGCTGCTGCTTTTATGAAATGAGGAGTGCTATGTATTATTAGGATCATTAACACTATTAATTATTAATAAGCTTGCTGATTATCTTAGTACAGTGATTGCTCTCCTTGTCATGCTAATAGCAAGATACAGATGGGCTTTTCATAGACATGATAAATGCTTAGAAACACAACATAGATGCAGGAGGATATATATAAAAAAAAGTAGTACCAATACAGAAAACTACAAAGTAAGCACTGTAGTAAGACTAGCAGCACTGATGCTGCCTGGTTATCCAGCGTTTGTGAGAGAAAGTTTGTACCCAGCATTGCTTGCCCATGAAAAATTGAAATTGAAAATTTTGGTTTACTTGTGTATTACTATTCTTATTGAAAAATGGACATTGAAACTAGGGGTGCATCTGTAATTGCTTTTTTATGAAAAATAGTGTATTCATGAGCAAGGAGGTACAAGATAATTTTTCATTTCAGGTACAGATATAAAGATGAATATGAGAAGTTTAAGCTCGTCATCAACTTAGTTGCATTTGCCATATCCACGTTCAATCTTTTAACAAACTTCAGGTAAGAGAAGGATGATTATTGTAGCAAACATTATTTTGTACTGCACAAGTCTTAATGCTGGTTAAAACTAGAATAAGCGGTAATTTTGATAGTGTAGCCGCTGTTCGTCCTCAAAGGAGTTACTCTCTCATGGTCCCCCCTGGGCTCCATAAGACAGACCAACCAATTACAAAGAATTCTCTTATAGTTGGTCTCAGCCAGAGTAGTGCTTGTTGGCACAGTGATAGAATATAAAGGAATCGGGACAGGAGGGCTCTATCTCCTGTCCTAAAACGACTATCTAGGCTCTATGTCTTACCTCACATTGATGTGGCAACAGCCTGTTCCAGCCAACTCCATTACACTCTGGTCTGTCCAAGACTTCACAAGTTCTCAGTTTGTGCTCTGGAAATCATGTTCAACTATAACGAGTCAAGCTAAGTGTTTAGTTTTAAGACCCAGTGAAATTAGTTTTTAAAAATTTTAACAGGCAGTCTCATATTTATTTAAATTGGGAGCAGTAAGCCTCATGCAAGGCAAGGAGTTATGAGTAGATCACTAGGCTACACTGTCATTGCTGTTCTGTTTTTTCTTATTAAACAATTGAGAATTAGTATTAAGGCAATAATATTAGTCAGTTATGTTATTGAAACTTATTATACAATGCTATTTTTAACATTTATAGATAATTTGAAGTTACAGAAAGGGTAAGTCATGTTAGCCTAACTTGTTTACAAAATATGAACATGATCGTAGTTCCCAATTGTGCTTGACTTACAAGCCTTGGTATTTATTAAAGGCAAATATTTCCTTTGTAGTATTTTATAAGGTAAATGGTTTTGTGATGTCATAAGTTCCCCAGCTATCCTTAAAAGCGAGGTTCTTTCCAATTTTAAAGGAATACATTTGTGCAGATCTACTTCCAACGGGGATTACTCTAGTGGTAGTTACGTCACAGGTATTGAGAATTTGCTGTGATGTTTGTGTTTTTCCTAGGGGAATATTAAAGTATTTTTTCATAATGGCGAGCTTTGCCAAACATTTTAAAGTCTTAAAGATACTGATTTTATATATTTTTGGTACAATAATTCCTATAATTATTGATTTTATGTATGCACCAACTAATGTGGCTTATAGTCTACAGAACCTTTACCTGTTGTTTGAGAATAAGTGGTTAATCATAGGTTATGAAATGTGTAGAAATATACAGTATGGATGTTGAGATAGTTTTGGCTTAATTGAGTGAGAAGCATTTGTGAGTAAATCCTTCAAGGCAGTGTTATTGTAGTAATTGTGAATTAATATTTTAATATGTTTACTACTATTTTATGGCTCTGACCCATTGATCATGTTTCCTTATATCATACTATGGATATGTACTTGTGGCCATGTAGGCCTGGGTTAATTTGAAGTGTTTGCTGCCAATACAGTGATATGGGGAGCTAACACTAGGTAGTTTTTATTAAACACTTGTTCCTTTTATCACTACTGGGCTACTATTACAAAGGACCTAAACATACCTGTGCCGTGGCAAATTTCTCTGTGCCATGGCGAATTGCTCAGTCTGCTTTTCGCCTGTGGAAATAGCTCATAACTACCTGCCGTGAGCCAGCCCTTAAGGAATAAAGGAGAATTTGTTTGCTGGCTGGACGTGTGTGAAATATGCCACATGCTTTTGGCAGCAAGTTTAAATGATGAAAGCTCATTTTTAAGCTGTCTTTATGAGTTATAAATTTCAATAGGAGTATGGGAGGAGGAAGCTACTGTACATGTTCTGGCAGAACTATGGCAGTGCGTTTCCATCCCTCTCTGAGCAGAATCCACATTTGGGCCAATACTCCAAAGGCAGTGGATTTACGAACTCCCACTTCAATTTCTCCGATGGAGACGAAGAGTCTCTCCTTGGGAGAGAGGTCACTGATACCTGACATGATGGGGATATAGCCATTGAAATTTCCCTTCTGAATCCGGAAGATCTGTGGAACAGTCTTCTGCTTTACATAAGAAAGATACTTTAAATGAGAATCTTGCCTTTCCCATGCAGCAATTATGTATTGAGGGGACCCTGATAGGGTTCACCCAACCCCATCTGAAGTGTCTGTACCTTCTAGAGGGTAGTGATATATCTTGGAGTTCTATACTGCCAGGCAGTGATGATACAACTGCCTTGGCTCATCAGTTCATGCAGGCTTTTCTAATGGGAATTCAGCTTGCTGTACTTTTTTATACTGTCAGGCAGTGGTGATATGACTGCCTTGGATCATCAGTTCATGCAGGCTTCCTTTATGAGAAAATTCTGATTGCAGTACTTTCAGAATTCCGGGAGGAAATCATGAACAGTATCAAGGATAATCCCAACCCCTTTGAGGACTCACTTGCTACTGAGCATCAACATAGAGATGCTACCCATGTTTCCCAAGAGGAATTCAGGTGTCCTGGATATGGAATCGGGTGTGATATGTGAAAATTTCTCATCCTTTAAACTAGAGGATTGAGAGGCTGCACAGTCTTCCCAGGCAGAGATAGGATTCTCACTAAAAATCAGAATGGATAATAAGAGACAGCCTACTCACTTCCAGAGCTCCTACTGGTAACAATTGAGACCAGACTGGACAGTGAAACCTCAAATCAGAATGTAGTACAGACACCAATATCTGCCCCTGAGAATGATACGATAACCCTCGGCGAGACACCTTAATGTGCATCCTTTCACCAGATGGAAAATACCTCATACCTCATCAGTGAAAGGAAAACTAATTGAGGTTGAGCATTTAGAATTTCAGGACAGAGTGGCTTTTCTCAATACTGAATGGCGCTTGGTCCCTCCTTCAATAGTAATTCAGAAACTGTTAAAGGAGATGGTTATCCTGCCTAATGATATAGCAGTGAAAGCCAAATAAGCAGTCCCTGGGTACAACGGGCTCGGCTTATGACGTTCCGAGTTTTCAACACTCTTCAAATATATTCATTAAAAATTATTTCCCGGGTTACAAGGTATTTTCCAGGTTACGATGCTGATCTGCCAGAAGAAATATGGCTCGAAAATGGCAGAATGGTAAAAATTTGGAGGTTTTTTAATGAAAAACTCAATAAAAATGCAAGTTATGTCGTTTTCAAGACACCCAAATGATTAAAAGCAAGGTTTCATATAAGTAACTTACCAAGTAATTACATAGCTATACTTTCCACTCGTGCTGCAGCTTAAATTTTACAATCCACGGTAGCGCTCCTATTGTTTAGTGTAGGTGACCAGTCCTGCCCACTAATGGGAATACTAGGAATGACTTAACAGACAATCTCATTCTTTTTCTGCTAAGCTCAATGTAAACATCTGGTGTTTGCAACAGCTATGGTTATTGCCGGTTAGATAACTGGATTTCAGTGAAATATTATTGCTGATTTTGAGTAGTCTTCAAGCCTACAGCTTTCAGGATCAGAATTTTATTGTTTCAGGTTTATCATATTTCGTTGCAGCAATATTGCAATCAGTTAACTCTCCTTTACCGAGTAGCGTATTATAACGAAAATATCATGTTCGCTACTGAACCGATGTTTTCGGTCCCGAATACATATCGGCAAGCCTCAAATAGTGTTTGATAAGGAATTGAGATAAGTTTTGTGTGATGGTACTTTGTGTACTTCAAAACAATTGTCAGTAAAGAATTGATTTAGAACATTTTCTTATTACACTTTCCTTTGCAGAGAACTGAAAAAGTATAAGGGCAGAATGTAGTAAGGAGAGAAATTACTTATTTTGGCGGCAATGGGCTTTTGGATAAATAGACTTTCTTGACAGCCGAGAATTGGTGCCGTGCACCCAGGAGCGCCTGCTAGCTTTAGCGCCGAGCACCCAGGAGTGCTCACTAGCTTCCGGAACTACTAGCTCACTTGGCGCTGCAAGTTAGGTCCAACCTGGACCTTTCATGCTCTTCTGCATTCCGACTTGGTCAAGGAAGGGCTGAACAAGTTTTCAAGTTCATTGCAACATAATGATGACACTCTTAGCCCCGTTCTGGATTATGAATATAGGTTCCCAAACCAGATATGGTTGTTGGTGGACTCTTCATGACTCCTTCCACAATCCATATCTATTCAGAGAACCTCACTTCAAAAGATACCACTAAAGGGTGGAAGACTTTTCTCGGACAGTTTTACAGACTGTCGGGGAGCTTGCCTGGAAGAAGTGAAATTTCAAGACACTGCAGAGACTGTTGCAAGATGCAGATAGCAGTCTTCTTGCCAAGTAATCCAATGTAAGTAGGCAGTCTTCCGTCGATGGTGTAATGGCTGTAACATCTCATCTGCAAATTCCTCTGTAGCTCAGATAGCGGAACTCCTCCTATACCTGAAGACTGCCAAGGGGGCTCTCTTCTTCCATCTTCAAGGGGCATAGAGCAATGCTAGGCGTAGTATGTAAACACAAAGGTCTAGTTTTATCTTCTAACCAAGATCTTAGCGACCTATGAAGTTTCTCGAGACTTCCAAGGGAGAGAGGAGTGTACTCCATATATTGGAATTTGGACATAGCTCTCGAGGGGTTAACAGACCTGTCTATCGAGCCTCTCCGCTCCACGCCTCTTAACTAGGAAACTGTTCCTTGTAGCCCTAGCAAATGCCAAACAAGTTAGTGAGCTTCAGACTATAGACAAGCAAGCAGATTCTGCTCAGGGAGACACAGTCTGTGAACAGGATCCGTGCTTTCTGCCTTAAGTGATTGTTGGACATACCTGGTTCTGGGAGAGTGAGTGAAATGTCTAGTTTGAGCTTTAAGGTTTTACCTGAAAAAGCCTTTTAATCAGAGGGCCATCCATACCTACAGTGTGATTGTTAGACATCCCTCTGGGAGGGTGAGCTGGGAGACCTGAAAAAATCAGTCTCCAGACAAGATTTGGGCTTTGGGTTTTACCTGAAAAAAGCTTTTCATAAAAACCTTACTTTTAATGCTCTGGGTGCATCAGAGGGCCATCCATACCTAGAGTCTCCGGACAAGATCCTATTTCTGATGAATATATTTGAAAAGCTCGTAAGCCGGAACCGTCTCGCAAACCGAATGTATTGTCCTTCATCTCCAAGGAACTTTGTTTTTGAGAATCACTCTCAGATTCAAGAGAATGATTTGCCTACCTGTTAAAAGAGAGCTAAGACGCCAGAATTGCCTCTGCCTCATTAGCTTTCAGGCTCAATATGTCACTCACTGCTGTTCGTCAATTGGCTCACTGGAAGTGTAATAGTTCTTCACTTCTAAATTTTCCTTGAAGTCAAAACAGTGTTTGAAA
This sequence comes from Macrobrachium rosenbergii, assembly GCF_040412425.1. NCBI lineage: Eukaryota > Metazoa > Arthropoda > Malacostraca > Decapoda > Palaemonidae > Macrobrachium > Macrobrachium rosenbergii. The sequence goes on along the minus strand of NC_089745.1, from coordinate 27,663,053 downwards.
ATTTTCCAGTACCTTGGGACCATTATTAGCAATTGGCATGGCACTGAGGGAGGAAGCAGAGGATTTTTTCCTCCTATCTCTTCACCTTGTAGTAAGGTGCAGAATTTTTTGGGGAGCCGAGGGGTACAATGTACCTGGAGCACCCACCACTTTCAGTGGATGGGTAGTTGTTTTATTGCAGTGTAGGTGACAGTTATCCGGTTGTTTTTATTCTTTGGTACTGTGCCCAGGGCAAGGGCACTTATGATGCTTTGCCAGCCAACGAAATACTCCTTGGCTGCAAAGCTCCCACTTAAGTAGAGGTGATCCTCGGCTATACTGCTGCCCCACTACAAGTTAAGATAGGCACCAACCAGAGGCAGTATTTTCCTGCAGTGGCTGTCAACTGGTAAGGAAACGACAAGGATTGTTTTCCAATGCTAGCAACTTTTTTCTATTTCAAATTCATTACTTATCTTAATGTTTAGGAATTGAATATGTCCATGTATCCCATCTTAATGTTTTGGAATGGAATATGTCCATGTATCCCACCTCCTGCCAAAGTGGGAACCAGCTATATAATTACTTGGTAAGTTACTTATATTATATGAAAATGTTATTTTTTCATAATAAAATTAAGTTCATATATACTTACCATGTTATTTATAAGAAAATGTTATTTTCATAATAAAATTAAGTTTCATATATACTCACCAAGTAATTACAAAGTTGGAGCCCACCCTCCTCCCCCCCCCCTCCATAGACATAAGGGCAGAAACAAAATGAGGTTGTCTGCTAAGTCGTTCCTAGTATTCCCATTAGTGGGTGGGACTGGTCACCTACACTAAACAATCGGAGTGCTACATTGTATTTTAAAATTTGAGCTGCTGCACAAATGGAAAGTATAGCTATGCAATTACTTAGTAAGCATACATGAAACTTAATTTTGTTATGAAAATAACATTTTTCTTATGATTTTCGATGATATTTCGGACGATGCCGGTCCGACGCCAATCCGAACGGAAGAAATATGGGCCCAAAATGGCAGAATGGTCAAAATTTTGAGGCACTATATTTTTTATGAAAAACTAATAAAAATGCAGGATACGTTGATTTCAAGAAATCCAAACGATTAAAATTAGGGTTTTCATACTATTTTTTACGATATTTCGGACAGCACTGATCCGAATGGAAGAAATATGAATCCAAAATGGCAGAATGGCCAGAATTTTTATTTTTTTATGAAAAACTCAATAAAAAGGCAGGATATGTTGTTTTCAAGACACCCAGAGTATTAAAAGTAAGGTTTTCTTATGATTTTTGATGATATTTCAGACGACGCTAATCCAAACCTAAGAAATAAAATTTACATTTGTAGAGCATATTATTCACTAATTACTGATTTTTTCTTATTTTCATGACTAAATACATTTTTTAGGTAAAAAAATTGATTTACTAATTTTCAAATATTAATATTAAGGTAATCACAACAAAGTATCAATAAAACTTTAAATTAAAATCCCTCAAAATCACAAAACAACTTACTGATATGAACAACTCGGTTCAACCTCTCTCTCTCTCTTTCTCTCTCTCTCCCTGTCTCGTAGAGCAATACAGTATTCACTACTTACTGATTTTGATTCTATTTCCATGGCTAAATACATTTTTTATTGTAAAAAAATTATTTAGTAATTTTCAAATATTAATATTAATGTATTTCCTCTTTCTCTTTCTCCGTAATAATTCATGAATACTGTATCACTCTTGATATTTAAGTAAGGCCAACCACCCATATCTCTCTCTCTCTCTCTCTCTCTCTCTCTCTCTCTCTCTCTCTGTACTGTATACCCATTAATGAAATATGGATTACTGTACCAACATAAAAATATACTAAAATTCCAGGAAGCTCACAAAGGCATCATTGGTCGTGTTACAATTTTTTTTTATTGTTTTGACATAGGCTCCATGACAACACGCTATTGGCTAGAGGGATTGGACGTAGGCAGTAACAGAGCTTATAGCAACCCCCCCCTCCATGACGGCATGCTTTTGGCTGGGGGTACTGAAGAAGGTGGGATTTTAGCCAACCACAAAGCTTGTACCTCAAGGGCATTGCTTACACTAGCAGGAGGGTGGGTAGTAGTAGTTTTTTTTCTCTCTCTGAGATAAGAGAGAGAGAGAGAGATTTTTTATACATATGTAACAAGTAAGTTTATCTCTCTCTCTCTCTCTCTCTCTCTCTCTCTCTCTCTCTCTCTCTCTCTCTCTCTCTCTCTCTCTCTCTCTCTCAACATGGTCAAAATTTGGAGTTTTTTTAAGAAAAAATCATTAAAAATGCAGGTTACATCATTTTCAAGACAACCAATGGATACCCAAAGGATTAAAAGTAAGGTTTTCTTATGATTTTCGATGATTATTTCGGGTTACGCTCATTTTTTACTTACGACATGGCTTCAGAACGGAACTCTGTCATAAACTGGGGACTGCCTTTAGAAGCAACCATATTAATGAAAGCCATAGAAGTGACTTTTCTCCAGTTTATTGGAAAATATAGCACAACAATAATTTTACAGAAACAATAACCTCTCTGGGAGACATCAGCATTCTGTCTCTTCACTTTTGAAACCATCAGCCATGCAAAGATGGAATTTCAGAGTTTTGTGTTGACTGGGAAATGAGAGTTTATGGCAGAAATAAAGTCATTTTGTTTCCACCATTCCAGTATCTGATAGCGCTACAAAGGAATGAGCAACATTTTTCTTCCCGTATGAGAGGAAAAAGCTCCCATTGGACATGGTTACCCAACAATTTAGGACCCCTACGAGGAAAATCTCAGTACATCCTTGGCTTAATTTTATGCTTAGGCTACAATTAATTAAAGAGCTTCCAGTGTCTTCCAGAACAATGTTAACTGCAGTAGCCAAAACACTTATGTGGACCTTATTGGGAAAACACTACAACTTTCTGGAGTGTCACGTTAAGGTTGAAGCATTGGTGGGCTCCAACATTGCTCCCTAATGTAACCTTCTTATTGCTTTCTTCCCTTATCTGTTGGGACACTTTTTGAAGAATCTGTTGTCATATAACTCATTGAATGAGCCCAACAACAGAATTTCACAATATATACTCTTCTTGAAAAGGGGGAATCTGGGAAACAATACCCTTGAGAGTTTCCTCTTAGCCTGAGAATTTACTCTTTCTTAGCCTAAGAAAGCTTGGTGTGAATCAGAGCCGTACAAGCCTCCAGTAACTACTAAAGGACCCCTCCAACAATAGAAGAAAGAACACCATTAGCAACAATACCCCTTTCAAAGCAAGCAAGACACTCCTACCAGGGGAAAGAAAAATCAGTTCATGGACTGCATATCACAAGGAAGAGAAGAGGTGGAGCCCCATAGGACTTGCATGGTTGTCTTCTGTAGCATAACATGCAGTGGAAGTCCTCCCTTTGGGAGGGACAGTATAATTCTCAATGGGCTAGGGTAGAGATGGTCTCACCCTCCCCCTCCTCTAAAGTATTTTTTTCAAAAACCAGACCCCCTTTTAAAAGGGAGCCATAGAGAAAGAAGGCTTTATTTGCCTCTTGAGCATCCCCAGGAAGCATTCCTCCAAACAGAGGGTGATCCTTGATCTGTCAAATTGGAACAAACATGTTGTTTGCATAAATTTTTATATATATTGTACCAATTTTATGAAAGCTCAGGAATGAAGGATTTTAGCTGGTGGCCTACCTAGATGGTTGGCTAATCTGGGGAGCCACCAAAGAAGAGTGCTGACAAGACCTGAGAGTGGTGGTCAACAGACTCCAGTCAAAAGGTTTCTTAATAGGAACAGGTCCCACCTTCCATCCAGCAGACTCTCTCTGAGGCTGGGACTTTGTTGGGGTACTCTTTGAAGCAGCTGTCTTCCCAAAGCACTCCAACCAGAATAAGGAAGGACTTAGAAGATTCCTTGCACAGCACAGCTTTCCAGATGACACTTGGAACGAAGTCTGGGCCTATTAAAGTTTAGGTCCATGGTAGATCTAATCCTGAGATTGTGACTGTAGGATTTAACAGTCTGGCTCTCACATGCCAGGAAAAGGCTTTGTGATCACCTTCATCTGAGATTGGGAAGATACTCTGTCCGTGGACATGGAATGGGTCTCTGGCAAACAGGCCAGCCTGACAGCACTGTTCGTATGAGTGATAATGCATACGGATGCCTGCTTGACAGGTTGGGGAGGCCATTGGGAGGATTGTCAGTTAGGGGGAAGATGGTCACCTGCTCGGAGGGAGTGTCATACCAGCTTCCTGGGGCTATTGGCTATCTTTCCATCTCAGAAAATTGAAACCTGCAAAAGGGGAGGAGGATGATAGTCTGTCTTTGGAACATCTGTCACAAATGATGAGGGCAGCCATGGAGCTGCGGTAGATGGCTTCAACATGGGATTCTTATATGGAACACTCCAAAAGTTCACAAATGGCCAGATGGGTTATTGAAGCCCTATAATAATTTCCTCGTCAGCATGAAGAAGCAGCAACAGCAGCTGCCTATCACCATGTTTCTTGAGCAGATGAGGAAGGACCCTCCAAAGCCTCCCGTAACCCCTGAAGTAGTACCTGAAGAAGGGGGAAGAAGCGTCCCCAGAGGAGATGTAACTCCTCTGCTTTGCTTCGCAGTCATATCTTCATTGTCATTCATCGGACTGCACAGCTAATTCATCATCATCATCAATCGTCATTCATCATTGGTGAGTGCCCGTATGATTTACGTAGTGTAATCTTATCATTTCTTAAAATGTACTGTATTTGGTGTTTGAAGTATTAAAATAGGCGGTTATAAGCATTTTTGTTTAAGGTATACAGGGTATTTGGTATTTGAACTATTAAAATAGGCAGATATAATTGTTTTAGAGTAGGGTACCAACATTGTGGATTTCAGCTTATCGCTGGTGGTTGTGGTCCCTAACCCCCACGAATACCGGGGGTCAACTGTACACACATTATGCTGTGTGTGTGTGTGTGAGAGAGAGAGAGAGAGAGAGAGAGAGAGAGAGAGAGAGAGAGAGAGAGAGAGAGAGAGACACTGTAGGTATCATCTAACATTTGAAGTCGTTTTGATATATTGTACAGTGTACAGTATTCATAAAGTCAGTTCACTACATGCAAAGTCGATTCAATACAACTATGAATACTTTTGCACTGTTTGTGGAACCTAGAGGTTGTTTATAGATCATAGTGTAACTTAGATTATTGAAACAGTGCACACACAAACAAATCATATATACAGACATGCACCATTAGTAGTTTTCATTGCACCCTTATGTTTTATTGCGTTAGTAATTTTTTAATTGACATGTGAAGTAATACTTGTTTTTTTAATGTTTACTAATTGTAGTCAACTATAACTGGCTGCAAAGGTGCTGATACTAATGCATGCGTACATTTATTAGTCGTCTACGGAATCTTCATTTGAGAGAGCAAATACATGAAAGTACTTGTGTGTTTTTGGTGTATTGCAGTTTGCTTAATGATAGGTACTGTACATTGTCAAAACACACAGCACATGCTAGGGCAAGATAAACAGACAAACATTCATGCACATTGTAAACAGAACAATAGTTTTTATATTATGCTCATATGTTTTGTTGCATTTATATAAAAATTAATATGTCTATAGTTGTAAAGGTTCATTTTAAGAACAGGGCTTGCATAGTACATTTCAGCTTTTTGCATCTTTTCAAAGAGGTTCACTTACCTCTTTTCAGAGAGGTTCACGTGTGCATTTCACATATTATAAAGTATTTCTGAATTCTGAGCCTAGGAACTTCAGGTAGTAGGAGAAAGGCTTATTATTATAATTTAAAATACAGATAACTCTATGCACACAGGTTCTAAATACAAGTTTTCACTTTAACATGGGCTTTAATTAGAGGAGAAAATTATCTGTTTACACAAATTCCTCACATTAACACATGTAAGAAGAAGTTTGAGAAAAATATCCCATTCTGCTCATAAGTATCCAGTAAAAAGGAGAGATTGCATCGCTTCATAACTTAGGGGCAAAGGGGCATGCGTATGCCGTAAGGCCCCATTATGAAGTAAATTACTGTTTCTGCCTTATGATTGAAGGGATTTGCTTCAAATTTTTACCACTTATTCTACAACTAATGATGAAAATTCTCTCAAGGGGAAATTTAGAAATTCAACCTTTAAGTTCACTTGTTTTGCAGTTGAAAAAATCATGTCACTTTTCAGAATTAACATGCAAAATTAAAGTTGCACTGAAAAGCAATTTTCCCAATGACAAAATAAAGATATATAGTTATACTACACTCTGTAAAGGTTGCATTGAATTTGGTTCAGTCTTCTTGGAGAAATAAGCATTTAGTTTTGAGAAAAAAAAAACCTTTGAGAATCTGGACATCCTGAGCAAGTTATCCTTACGTCATTATAAACCGTGTTCTCTGACACGTCCTGTAGAGAGAATGGGATACTTTAGTGGGTGACAATTATTTTTAAATTTTGAATAAGTTTTTTCACATTCGTTTTACATGCTTTTTATATGCATTTATTTAACTTGACTTCTGCATCTGTCTGTCTGCCTGTCTGTCATCAAATCTTGTAACTCAATTTTTAACCTGTTCCCTTCGTCCAGTGGACTTGAAATTTTGCATGGTTACTCAGTCCCGGTGACAATACAATCTTACATGATCAATAGTATTCAGTGACCTGTAGTGACCCTACAGTGACCTCTCCCAGTATCTCAGGACAGGATTTGTATGAAACTCTGGATTTTTCACAACCTCTTTGACTTGGTAAATAACTCTTTAGATTTTTCAAACCTCCTTTGGCTCGACAGTATATCAGTTTCATTAGCTACAATCAAAACTAAAAAGTATAAAATAAAAAAAATATAAAAAAATCTTTAAAACACACTTTTATTAAAATGCACTAAAAAGTGAAAAATTCTTTTGAGACACACCAGGATTTTCTTACAATTAATCATGTCTACAAAAATAAAAGCATGTACACCAAACATGGAAGGAAATGCTACAAGAAATAAAAAAATATATTTCTTTTCTTGTAGCGCTTCTTTCCATGTTTGGCGCCCACGCTTTTATTTTTGTAGACATGGTTAATTTTAAGAAAATCCTGGTGTCTCAAAAGATTTATTTTTCAATTTTTAGTGCGTTTTAATAAAAGCATGTTTTAGAAAGTTTTTTTAACATTTTTTTTTTTTACAATTTGTCATTCACAGTGCCATACAGGCTATGAACAGAATTGTCCATGAACCAATCAAAACATTTTTTTAGCAGTAACGTTTCAAGATATGTTTATTTACACATAAAACAGCAAAACAGTGTATAACTCAAACTTGATCCTATCTATGTTCATTCATAGACTTTTTTTACGTTTTTTACAATTTGTTGTTCACAGTGCCATACAAACGATGAACAAAATTGTTCACAGTGCCATACAAACGGTGAACTAAATTGTACATGAACCAATCTAAAAAAAATTTTTTAGCTATGTGTTCATTTACATATAAAACAGTCCAGAACTGTATAACTTACCTGATCCTATCCTGAATTATTCATACAGACATTTTTTACGTCTTTTTTTTTTTTTTTGACAATTTGTGGTTCACAGTGTCATACAAGCGATGAACAGAATTGTCAATAAACCAGTCTAACATTTTTTTTTAGGATTATCACTTCAGGAGATGTTTATTTAGACATAAAACAGTTGAAAACTGGTAACAACTAAAATTTGATAATTCCTCGAAATTCGGCGGTCGGCGTGCCCCTTAACCCCCCTATTATGCCATTGTTTCATACATAAGGGGAAATGTAGAGTTGTTGCCTGAGCCAGCATCAAAAACTGGAAAGAAAGCAGATGGAATGAAGGTAAGGCTATTATGATGGACAGTGAAAACTTGTGCTTTTAATATTCAGTATTTTCCTGTCTTGGAATCTGATGGGGTGCTCTGTTTACACAATTTCCATTTGCATGTCATCTTTAGAAATGTATCTCCCAAGTAAAGGAGAGTTCTCTGTACTGTTTTTTACTGGCTACATGAAGTTTAGTGAGAGGCTGTTGTTGTGATGTTAATTGGTTGTGCAGTTGTAACAGTTTTTAAGATGCTGCAGATTATGTAAAGGTGCTAGACCATCACCTTTAATCCGGAATGGGACCTAGTTGCCATACCAGGTTTTCTGGACTAAAAGTAACTAGTGGGTATTGTTGATCAGTGGTCTTATGGTATTTAATGAATATTTTATATTTCAGGAGAGTTGATCTCGTTCACGTTTCTTTTGGTTTGGTACTACTGTACGTTAATATTTTATATTTCAGGACTGTTGATCTCGTTCACATGTTTCTTTTGGTTTGGTACTACTGTACGTTGACTATCAGAGAGAGCATTCTCAAGGTTAGTAATGACTTTCTTTCATGTAAATACCTTATCTAAATAATGTACAAATGTTTTTAAGCCTGTACAAACCTGAGTTTTGCAGAAAACTTGGCTTTTGATGAAGGGATTTGGCAGACTTAATTGGACTTTTTAAATTATTAACTTTTTTCCATAGCTTTGTAAGTGCTAAACATTGGAAAATCCTCAGTACCTGGCTGTAGGAGCTCTACTGCCTGTTAGATATGCTGACATGATGAACACTAGTCTCGGTTAGAATTTACTTTCAAGTTTCACATTTTCACCTTAATGATTATTTCCTGGTCACTGTTTTGAAACTTTTCTCCAGAAGTGACAAGTAAATAAAATCCTCATAACTAGATTTTCTGTATTTTAGTTCATGCCGAGGAAATGCATATACTGTGTTTGTTTTAAAGCCAAACACAAGCAACTCTGTAGCAGTGTTAACAAACTGAGCATTTAACTTGAGGTCATCAGGTTGAATATCCCTTAAGGATTGGGAATGATTTCCAAGAAGTTCTTAACTATGTCAGTAAGAAGATTTTCTTGGTGGTCTGGCTTTGGAATCAAGAATCTTCAGGAATGCCTACATATTGCTATGCAAAAATGTACATACTGTATTTTGCAAGTGGGCATTGACTTGACATCTTTGAGCAGGTTTGAAACAAAGTCTTTTAGGTTATCATGAGAAGAAGAATGAATGAATTACGATAATTGAAGGCGGAGTGTACAAATGCAGCAGGATCTTTTCTAGTACTGCCAACCCCAAGCATCCTGTTTTTTGATAGTTTGGACACATCCTTAGCACAACCCCAGGCAGAATATTATGTGATAGTTACAGGTGGGTTGCTGAGGGTACCAGAAGAGTTGAATGGTCCAGAGCTACATGGAAGAGAACTATGAGAGAGAGAGACTGGAAATAAGTGGAGAATGTAAATGGGAAAACACTGAAAAGGTAGAGCTTGTGGAATTTCACAAAGGCCCTTTGCACCACATGACATTGGAGTTGATGGTGATGATAAGATAACCATCATCATGAATATTTTTAAGCCAATTTTTCATGTATTCCTGGGCCTTTCTACATAACTTTGTTGTACTCTTTCTATCTTTATTGCTTTTCTGACCAACTATTCATGATGATTCCTTCTCATCATTTGTCCAAACCATCCCTGTCTTTGTGATCTGTCTTTATTTGAGCCCCTAGGTACATCTTTCCATCAATTCTTCACTTATTATTATGATTTCCCCACCCTACTCGTGCCGTGAATTGTAGCGCTCTATGGTTAGTTTTTTTTTTTTTTAAGCATCCCGCATTGTGTTGTCCTTAGATGACTCTTCATTTGTTGGTCAAGGGAAACCATATTGTGGATCCTCTGCAACTCTTTCAGGCTCATTTACTGGTCTGAATAGAGGTAAGCAGTTTTCAAATTCATCTCAAGAGAAGAAAGGCATCAGCAGGAAAATCACTTAATTCAGACCCAATGATTGCTATGTCCCAAGAAGAGTAAAAAGTTCTAGAAATTCTGGAGTACACATACATGGGTGAGAATCCTTCAATCAAATTCCATGGGACTGTTTGGAATCTGGAGTATTTGTATGCAATCAAACCTTGTTATTACAGCAGATATGGAGTATTACGCTTGCCTTGAAATGAATAATACTTTTGAAAAGTGCTGCCATATCTTATATATGACACCTCTTATTTATTGCCTTATCTTGTGCATAAACCCTTGTACAAACAGTAATAGAAACTGTCATTACCAAAGAATAAATAAGCTCCCAAAGTCCGTTTATAAACACTGAAGGTTCAAAGTCAGTGCTAAGTGCTAGCCTGCACTGTATTCCCACCCCATTAAAATTTCTCATGCACACAGTAGGCTTACAAGCATATATATGAGTTACACACATTACACAGTAGGCCAACAAACATATTTCTGTTATATACTTTACTTGATTCATGTTAGAAAAATGAACACCATGCTTACTAAAGAAATAATAGGTCAAACTCATCCAACTTTACCCACAAAAAACAAAACTTCAAGAGTAAGCCGAAGCATGTCCTCCACCCTCCCAACAAGTCACTTGTTCTCATGTACATAATATTTTAGATTAATTCATATTAACATAATACACCAAAACCTTGATAAAATTTTATTTATTAGTGAATATCGTGCTCATGTATGTAAGGATTACTTCATTTGTTTGCCTTGCAAAGGAAGTTTATTTTCAAAGATATATGCTAGAGCAAATTCATGAGCTCCTCATCCATAGAGACATTTTGTTTCTGCAGTTCTTGGTTAACAATGAGTAATGCATATATATAAATTTACTATGAAGTATATGTTTTTTAAAATGAACTATAGTAAATACATGAAAAAGATTTTATACATAAATAGAAATAAAGCATCTACCAGACTGATGAAGAAGCAGTGATGCTAAGGCAAACTTGTTTGTATTCCTGCAATTCTTGACTGGCTTTCAACTTAATATTTACCATCAGTGTCCTGTGGAAAGTTTGTGCAATAAATGAAAGTCTCCTGTGTACAAAAATATAGGATATTAGAATATAATAATCAAAATACAGTGCATAACAGCAATATTAAACTTATAAAATCTTTGAATAATATTTTTCTACATATTCAAACAACATTACTCTGCATGTCACCTTGGCCAAAGCTACTACCAGATTTATTTCATGAATACACATAATACTAAGTAGATTTTTACCTTTGTTTTTAGCTGCGGAATGTTTGAGGAGGGTATTGCAGCCTGTCAAATCATTAATGAATGTGACAGTACAGTATGTACTTGAATGATCAAAATACCAAAACTACAATATGCATTGCATAGGAATGTGTATTATATTTAGGTTTGTCTAAAACTCTAATGATTGTTAAATCAAATTATTTTTGCACGTGTGTGTGTGTGTTTGTCAGGATTTCGTGAATGGTCTTGCTACTGCCCATCACACACACACACACACACACACACACACATCTCTCTCTCTCTCTCTCTCTCTCTCTCTCTCTCTCTCTCTCTCTCTCTCTCTCTCTCTCTCTCTCTCTCTCTCTCTCTCTCTCTCTCTCTCTCTCCAGAGAGTTACTAATATCAAGTTTAAGTTTAGTTATAAGGTGTTGTATAGGAAAATGTATGAAATCTTTACACCATCAAAAACACAAGCCACTTGAACTTTGGCAGTCATATGTCGTATGTAAATACAGTATGTAGTGCACTAAATTTAATGATTGATGTGTTGATACTAATCACATTTTATCAAGGGGTATCCTAAAAAGTCCAAAGGGACTAGGAGACTCCTAAGGAGCAAGTATTATTGTAACTGTGGGGTAACTGGCAGACACTGGCAACCAAACCTGAACTAATCTAATGCTTGCTGCTGGAACATAAACTTCACATCTTAAGCCTTTAGGCAATTTTGTTACACTTCCCAGAGTTGATTGGTTGAAGAGAGAAATATTGATTTCCATACCCCTACCTCAAGCACAATATTCTCATGATGGGTATATGGACATACCTCTCCACTTTTTTGCAGTTCTAACTCAGTGATGTAATTCTTAAGATACCTAACATTTTTTCTTTGGGACCTAATGTCACAGGAAGGAAAATTGTTCAAATGGGTGGTTCATGAAGGTCATCTGTTTCTCCTATATCTTGGTTTTACTTTTCTTTGGCATCTTCAGAGACTCAGGAGACAAGGTCAACCCAGCTTTTGAAGCAAGTACTCAAGCTTACAGATCCTGTTCCTCTATTTCCCAGCTTCTTGGAGACTGACACTATGAATGCCCCCTTCAGGTAGGCCCACCTTAAAGGGCTCTCTTGGAATGTGATTGCCACTTGGATCACAGAGTTGCTATGTCTAGGGGAGCTTCTCTCTTGACCTCCCTCCTAAATAGGATTCAGGCATATTATGATTAATGGGTTGGAATGAACAAGCAGTGTTTTTTTTATACTAAACATATTTTTCAGGCAAATCCATTAATCATAAGGGACCATTCTGTCCTCCTATCCCTGTGGTCATTCAGTCCCTAGTAGGGCACATTGGAATGAGTCAAAATACAGAGAGCCTGTAGGAGTTTGCCATATGGAGTAGATCCGTACTTTTCAAGATGACAGTATACAGTGACTGGGATTAGTTATACAAGGAATAAAATGTCTTAGAATTACTGAGTTTGTATTAAAATGTTTTTATATCTTGAAAATATCGATGGGAAATATAAGTAATCCAAAGCTCAGTTTCAGAATCTAGCTTAACCCAGAAATGAAAAAATAAATGGATTATATTGTTAATGTATTTGACCATTTTAATATAACAACTGTTTATAAGTTAAACATTATACAGAATTTTAAGAACATCAGACTCAAGTTACATGTTATGTTTTTGTGGAAATTACATGTACTATCTATGATGCATCACTATACTGTGACTGGAAATAAGAAAAATCTACAGTTATGTACTCTATATGAGCAAAGCTGTATTTATCAAAATACAAAAATTATTAAAAATGGGAGTACTTGAAAACTGATCTTGTCATTCAAATCCACATTGACAGTTTGGACAAGGTTAAGCAAGACCTGTGAGAGAGCTATTAAGAAAGGTTGACAAATTTGTGATTATGTATTGTGAATGTGATCAAAAGCAGGCATTTAAGAAAAAATGTTGTGTATACTCTCAATTTAACTTCGTCTTAATTCATTTAACATGACAGTTCTTATTATCTTTCAGGTCAATGGATCAAGAATCAAAGGTTGGTGGCGTGCACATCATTTTATATCAACAATACTATCTGGAATTCTTTTGATTTGGCCCAATGGTGAGACCTACTATGCCTTTCGAAAGCAGTTCATGTTGTTCAACATGTATATCAGTAAGTCATTGTGTATTGTTCACTATTTTTAGGCTTAGTAGGTTATGAAATTAAAATATGTTAATGAAACTTCAGTTGGTATTAGACCTGGACAAATGTAGAGGATGTAGATGTTCAGTACTGGCATAAGGAACTATACTCTGCATCAGCTGATTTGACATTGAAATACTGTATACTCTTCAGTGAACATTCTGTCATGGAAACACTGCTGATGATGTTGGTCACTGATTGGGTTAATTCCACATATCCAATTATACACAAATAGACTTTGAATTCCCACCAGAGCATTTATTTATATATAAGAGACAGGATTATACATAACTTTAATGTCTTTTTTGAGTTATATCAGATTAACCTGAGCTCAAATGGTATGAAAACTAAGAACCTGTAAGAAATGCTGGTAAACATATATGAACAACCAGAGGAGCAGGCAGGCAGTGGACTTCTAACTTGACATTTGGATTCAGAGTTTCGGCTGAAACTGAACTGCTATCACTTGTTTACCACTGTGGCAGTCTGTACTCATATCTAATATAAAATGTCGTATTTTTGTAGGTAGTCCATATTATGCAAGAATCCTTTGAAATGTATGAAACAATTGTAAATGTGGTAAAAGGCCTGACTGCACAATATTTTATTAGCAACTGTTATGAGCATTATAGAACTGCCAAGCTATGTAATAGGAAACTGTTGCTGACTTGAGTCATTCCATAGGTTTGTTATAATTCCTTAGAATTATACATCCTGTTAATGCTACCAATGTCTTAACATACATGTTTCAGTTATGTTATTTTTTTCTTCATAAATTTTTTTAATGTAATAAAATCATTATGCTCACTGAAATTGAAAAAAGACAACTGACTTGCTCAGAATTCACTGTCTTTCTTTCATACTGATATCAGTAATAACCTACCTCATATTGTGTGTTTTTTTTTAAGTAAAAATTATATACGAATAAAGTAAGTAAGGGCTATGGTGGCACTGGGTGGGGAGGGTGGTAATATGAGTAACTTTCAAATTCCAGTAGTAAAAAATGAGAGAACTTGCTAGTAACAAAGCCAGGCTGTATTTTATGGGAATCGTGCATTGAGTGTCAATGTATAAAAGTATATTTGCTTAAAAAGAAAAGTTATGTGCAGTTATATCAATGTATTTATGTATGTGAGAAAAGAAATGCCACAACAGGTTAGCCTAATCAAGCTAAGGATTCCGAATTCATAGTCTCATGATATTTAGTTTCCCCAGTGATGCTAAAAGAAGTACCTCATTTCTTATGGTTTTTTAATTAAGTTTCTGCCTTTTCTGACATTCACTAATTTATTGACAAAACCCTGAAAACTGAATAATCATCACAGACTCTGACTTGAAGCATCAGTCTTTTATTTTGCTGATATAGATAGATGTGGTGATGAGGATGGTGTGAGGTAAAATCAGCATAGGCATACATAGAAACTTCTGGGAAGAGGGATTGATAGGGATCTGGAAGTGAGTGTTCTTCAAATCTATAGTAAGCATGTAGTCATCGTTTCTGAGAGCTGCTAGGACTGTTCGAGGAGTCTCCATCCTGAACTTTGTCTTCCTAATGAAGAGGTTCAAAATTGAAAGGTCTATCACTGGCCTCCAATCACCAGTGGCTTTGGTGACTAGAAAGACTCGGCTGTAGAAACCCAGTGAAGGACACTTGACTTGATCCGCTGCTCCCTTCTCCATCATCTTCCTCACTTCTCCTTTGAGAGCTGTGTGCTTTGGAGAGCCCTGGGCATAAGTGAGGTGAAGGAGAGGACAATCGGAGAGGGGAGGGGTGAAGTCGAAAGGTAGTAGATATCCTCTTTCTCCTTCTTCCCTGCGACTGATGCCAGATGCCACCAATTCCTTGCATAAACAATTCCTATTGTTGTTTACAAGTTTCCAGGTGGTGCCAGAAGATTTATCCTAATATTAAGACTGCAGGATTGTTAGCTATGAAAAATAAAAACTAATTTAAAAATTTGCCATATTTTATAATGATCACCGTAGACATTGATGAAAAGTTTTGAACCATATGTAAAACACACACATTGCGCTACAGTAATTTTAACATAGAAGGGAAGGTGAAAAGGGGAGAGAACCATTTAAAAGATTTCTGTTTCATGCTGATTCTTGGCCCCCTGTTATGTTGGATAGCCACCAGGGCAACTATCTAATTGCGACTTAACATCATTGGGCCCCATTTAGATGCTCTTAACTAAATTAGCTAGGCCTTTCTCAACTTTTTGGCTTGTATTTGTTTTTTTTCCTCTCTGCTTTGTTGTTATTGATCTTTTGTTTGTGAATCCATATTACATTATGATTTTGATTGTTCATAGACCAGTAAGGGCAATGACCATTCACATGTAGTTTGAATATGTGACGTGGTCAAGATAGTCAAGTTTGAGTAGGTGACTTGGTTGAGCAAGGTGAGCATCTCATGTTAAGTTCTGTTCATAGTAGGTCTGATTTCAACAAACTGATAACATAAGTCAGTAGGAGTATTGCTGAAGTCTTAATTATTATTAAGTAGTTCAGCCAGACCACTGAGTGCATAAACATTCAACTTTATTATGGCTAGCTGAGTGCTTGTAATAGTGAAAGTCAAATTAGCATTAAATTAATAAAGTGCAGATCTTTTAAAAATTTGGTAATTGGCCAAGTCAGAAATGATAGGGATTCTGACAAAAGGTCTTTAATTGATTTGTTTCCAAAACTTTCCACTCACTATTGATTGAAGTTAGACATTCACATAAAGTTTGTCTTGTTAGTGTTCGATCAGTATGCTCATAATACAGCCATTGGGTTATGTAGGCTACTCTTGAAATTATTTCTAGTGCTCATGACCAAGGCCTTAATTTTTTATTGTGGCTCTAGCCTTTACTTATAGAGGTGTTAACTTTGAAGGCAGCAGTAGGAGCTCAAGGCCCTAATCAAGGTATTGGCAACTGGGTTAACTTTTACCCAGGAAAAGTAATTTCTATTGCCAAGAGAAAAATTAAAGTTTGTGTGCACACTGATAGTGCCAGTTTATTGTTCTTTTGATTATGCGGTGTGTTTTGGTAATCCTTTTGATTAGCAGGTGAGATGTATTGTAAATTTCCAGTTTTTTCAAATATATTTAAGCTTTGGCAATCAGGTTTTTTACAGAAACGTTCATAATGCTTTTATTATGCATGGTGTAAAGTATAAATATATTTTTTCCAGGCTTTGTACAGTACCTACTATTTATGTACCAGCGTGGTTGCCTTTATCGTTTGAAAGCTCTTGGAGAACGTGACAACATGGACATTACAGTGGAAGGCTTCAATTCTTGGATGTGGCGTGGACTTGGCTTCATTATTCCCTTCCTTCTTATAGGATATATTTGGGAATTGTATAATGCTTATACTCTCTACCTTTTGTCCTTCACTGATGATGCAGAATGGCATGTAAGTCCTTAAATGGTAGATATGTGTAGGATGTAAATTAACTACAAGATAGTTGATTTTCATCATAGTGTCATAGTGAAATATAAAAATTTTTATTTACATAGCCTTTAACTGTGACTGTTTATATTGATTACTTTCAAAGATGAAGGTCTGTAAATCCCAAAGGGTGAGCATTTAGGTTTCTTAATTATTGTATATTAATGATAAATTCTTGTCTGGGTTTTGCTTTGTGATGTTAGAACAAATATGATTGTTCTATGATAGTTATATTTTGTATTAGTTATTCTTTTTTTACAGGTGTTTACTCTAGCAATTTTCTTCTTCATCCTTTTCCTGGGTAATACGCTAACCACCCTCTCAGTCATACCTCAGAAGATTAAAGAACGTATGAAATTCAAGTATCGCTTCACTAGGCTTGACAAATACATTTGGACCCATAAAAAGAGAAGAGTGTCATTCAGGTAATTTATTTACTTTATCCATCACCTTGACTAGAGATATGTTACGACCTTTAAGAATTCCCCGTGGTTTGTTTTTCCTTTGTATCACTTCGTTTTTTTTTATAATTATCTGAGTCATTGAGTTTGATATTCAGTGGAAAACATAGTGCATTCCACAAAGTACTTTGCATCATTGTTTTTCTTTTTTTTTTTTTTTTTTTTTAGAAATCTTGACTCACCTCAGCGACGGACACCAGCAGCTAGGGCTGCCTCCTTCAAACGAGAACGCCCAAATGTTAAGGAGGAAGATGAAGGAACAGGTCAACAGGTATTATTCCTTTATTTTATGTATTCCTCTACTTTATAATATACTGCAGTGGGGTACTATTATGAAATTTAGGTGGTCATAGGAGCATCACTAAAGTAACACTCAATCTGAAGATGTAATTCTTGTGAAAAAATTTTTTTTTGTACCCTGTTTTTAAGATTTGGTGAGATAGTAAGCTTGTTAACACCCAACATAGTGAAACTGCCTTTCATGAGCCTATTCATATCATAGGAGCCACCTTGCTTTCTTTGAATATACTGATCTAAAACTGTTTAGGGCAAATGCAAATGATGAATTCAAGGATTAAGAGCATCTGCCAATCTCTTCCATTCTTTTATCTCCAAAAGTTCCAGAAGCCCATCAGAAATATGATTTCGTCATGTCAAATTTCTCCCAGAATGGGGCTGACCAGACTTCCTGCTTTTTAACTATAGTATAACCTAAGTATGCAGCACAAAGGGGTTGGTCATTTGTAGCCTGCTAATCTAAGTTTTCATTCCATAAATCATCCAAAGCATGTATATATTTCAAAGGGGAAATGAAGATGCTGGTAAGGCAACAAAATGACCAGATCAAATGTAGCTCATCTGCAGTGATTTTTCCCTCGACTAAAATTCATATTTTATACATGAACTTACCTGTTGTTTACATATAGCTGTAATTCTCGATCTCGACAGAAAATTCAAAACTGGCGGTCCCGCTAATATATGGTCAGGTGATACGACTACCCCGCCCTCTACCGGGGTACCTGGATCCATTTCCATCAACAACTAATCATATTTTCTCTGTCGGGGCCGACGACTAGTCGTCTGCTCCTCTTCAGGAAATTCATCGGTGCTTTTTCGTTTCTTCTTTGGTGAAGTACCCACTTTTGTTGACGGTTCTGGCTTGTTTTTTGGCTTTGGTTGAGATTTTTTCTAGTTATGTCTGATTCAGGATCTCAAATTAGATATTGCGGGGGGGGTTGTAAAACTCGAATGTCTCGGTCTAACATAGACCCTCACTCTTCTTGCTCTAACTGTAGAGGGAAATTGTGCACGAATCTGGATAGATGTGATGAATGTTCGTCTTTGTCTGTGCTTGATTGGCAAAAGTTGGGTAAATATCAGGCAAAATTAAGTAAAGATAGGGCACGTAAGGCTTCGGCCAGAAGTTCCTCCCAGAGTAGGAGTAGTATTGCCTCTTGTTCTGTTCCTGTTACCCCTCCTGTTCCTATTCCTGCCCCGAACCTGTTGTTTCAACCCACTACCGTGTCAGACCTTCGGGCAGAATTTGATGGTAAGATTTCGGCTCTTTTCTCTGCGATAGAGAAGATTGGCCAGGATGTGAGTGCGATGTCTAGACATCGAAGTGTTGCGCAGTGATAGTGTTGTGGAGGAGGTGACTGTTCGTCCCCTCGCTCTCTCCTAGGTCGAGGCCTCTGTCCGGCTCCCAGGGCTCAGGGAGAAGACATGCCGAAAGCCGAAGGGAGGCGAGTGGGGTCTGCTCACGAGCAGTTGCTCCCTCTAACAGTCCTGTTGCGTCCCAGGCTGTTGCAGCTCGCTATAGTAAAAGCGATGCGGAAGTGTCTTCTTGTGCTTCTGTTTCGTCGAGGAGGAGTTGGAAGCAGTCAGAGTCTAGTAGGCCGCTGAAGAGACGCAGAGCTTCCTCTCCAAGTCAAGTTCCTATCAAGAAACTTTCGCACGTTCTCCTCTTCCGTCTTGTAGCTTTTGGGATAGCCCAGAGATCTCTTTCTTCTTCAGGCAGTCCGGATGTACGTTCTACGGATCGTGAAGCGGCGCGGATCCTCCTGTTAGCATGCAAGTAGCGGCTTCCTTCCCGTTGGATCCCAAGTCGGCTTTTATGCCTCCGGTTCCTGGCCCCCTTTCGCAAGAGGACAAATTGGACAAGATTTTGAGACTTTTCGAAGGTTTTAAAGCTCCAGCACTTCAGGTTCCTTCTGCAACTGAGGCTCCGGTCTCTGCTCCCGCTCACGCACCTGGCGCCGCTTCCGCTCGCGCGCCTGGCTCCGCTTCCGCTCGCGCGCCTGGCTCCGCTTCCGCTCGCGCGCCTGGCTCCGCTTCCGCTCGCGCGCCTGGCTCCGCTTCCGATCGCGCTCCTGGCGCCACTTCCGCCCGCACCGGCCGCACTCACGACGCTACTTTGGCGCTTGGCGCCTCTCAAAACACTTTTTCCAAGGCGCGCACAATGTTTGCGCTTCTAGCGCTACCGTGGTTTTTGGCGCCTCTTTGGCTCTCGGATCTTCTAAGGCTCCTGACTCCTCTCAAGCTCATGTTTCGGATACGCTTGACGCGGGTCGGGCTCTTGGCGCCTTGGTGACGTTCGGCGATACTCAAGAGGATAACGCAAGTTTGGCTCCCGGAGACGTTTCTATCTGCGGTGCTCCAACTGCTTCAGAGATTCTCTCCCCAGTTTCCGATGTTTCGGAAGTAGATGATGTTCCGTCTGCTCCTACGTCCAACTTTAAGCATCTCTACAACTTTTTGAAGAACATTTTCAAGAAGACTTTGCTCCAGCTTCCCTTCGTCTCCGACTCACGCAGTTTGCCAAGGATTTTAAACCTCCTTCCTCTAGATTTCTGAAGCTGGTCCTGTCTGTTTCGGCGAAAAGAGCTCTCCAAGGCAAGAAGGATGGTTGAGCAAGAAAAGATCTCAGGGTAAAACATCTTTCTGTTTTCCCCTCTCAACTGTCTTTTAAGTCTCGTTCAGTGGTATGAGACTGGGAAGTCTTTTCCTTGGGAGACTCTGCCTCCTCTCAAGGGGATTTCTCCAGCCTTGTGGATTCTGCCCGTCGCTCAGCTTTTTCTTCGTCCAAAGTCGGCTTCTCGTCTTCGGAAATTGACCATCTGGTGAAGAGTTCCTATAGGATCTTGGAGATCTTTTCTTTTATTGACTGGTCTATAGGAGCCTTGAGCAGGATAGTGAAAGTCTGTGATCTTCCCCAAGACTGCTACAGATCTTGATGCTATTTTGGCCTGCCTGGACAAGGCCATCACGGACGGAACGTCAGAAATTGCCTCAGTGACTGCTACCGGCATTTTGAAGAAGAGAGCACATTGGATTTCGTTTGTCGCGAGAGGAGTCTCCAGGAACCAGAAATCTGCTCTTCTTTTTGCTCCTTTGCTTAAGGAATCCTTTTTCCCGCCACGTTAGTTAGGGAAATTTCGGAGGCTCTCTCACGGAAGTCTACTCAAGACCTACTGGCTCATTCTTGAAAAGACCCAGGTTTTCGACTTCTCCAGTAGTACCCAAGCCTTCTTTCCCTGTATCCTCTAGGCCTTCTCGGGTACTCCTTCTCGGCCCTTTTCCCCGTGCTAGGGAAGAGGAAAATTCTCTTCTCATCCCCAGAAAGCTAGGGGTACCAACCGATGAGTTCAAGGTCCTTCATGCAGCACGGTCGGAGCCAGACTAAAGTCGTTCTGGCAAGTTTGGGAGGCCAAGGGGCAGAACCCTGGGTGATCAACGTTCTGAGAGAAGGCTACACCATTCCCTTCTCAGAGAGTCCTCCTTTAAAGTCTTCGCCAGTAGACTTCAACGTATCATCCAGGGACTCAGAGAAACTTGTGGTGTTGGAGGAGGAAGTTACTTCCCTCCTTCAAAAGGGAGCCATAGAAGCAGTCCTCGAACCTTCATCTCCGGGGTTCTACAACCGTCTGTTTCTGGTTCCAAAATCGTCAGGAGGATGGAGACCAGTCCTCGACGTAAGCGCCCTGAACAAATTTGTGCTTCAAACACCATTCAAGATGGAAACCACACAGTCGGTTATCAATTCCCTGAAGGAAGGAGACTGGATGGTGTCCCTCGATCTCCAGGACGATACTTTCATGTTCCTATCCATCCGAGATCAAGGAAATTCCTACGGTTTGTGTTCAGAGGCAGGGCTTTTCAATTCAGGGCTCTTTGCTTCGGCCTATCAACAGCCCCACAAGTTTTCACAAGGACGATGGCTCCAATTGCGAAATGGCTTCACTTAGAGGGAATTCACATTTCCCTTTACCTCGACGACTGGCTGATCCGGTCTCCGTCAAAGGCCAATGCATGAAGGACCTACAAAGGACCCTTTCTCTTACCGACGAATTGGGACTTATAGTAAATCTTCCAAAGTCACAACTCTCTCCATCTCAAGACTTGACTTATTTGGGAGTTCGGATGAACTCGGTTCTTTTTCAGGTTTTTCCGACGTCTCAAAGGATCGAGAAATGCCTGCTGAAAGTGAGATACCTGATGGCAGCCAAGACTTGTTCTGCCAAGGAATGGATGAGCCTTTTAGGCACCCTCTCATCGCTAGAGATGTTCGTCAGTCTGGGAGGCTACACATGAGACCTCTTCAGTTCTTCCTACAGCAGATCTGGAACAGGAAGAAAGACACGGATTCGCTTTGTTTTTCCTCTATCCACTCAAGTAAAGCAAGACCTGTCATGGTGGAACGGCAGGAGCAAACTAGATCGAGGTTTGTCACTGAGACAGAGGAACCCAGACCTGATGTTGTTCTCCGCCCTTCAGACGAGGGTTGGGGAGCAACATTGGGGGATCTTCAAGTGTCAGGCAATTGGTCTTCATCCCAACGGGACTGGCACATAAATGCGAAAGAGTTGAAGGCAATACATCTAGCCTTGGAACATTTCGTGCTTCTGGTGGAAAACAAAAAGATAGTAGTGCACTCGGACAACTCCACAGCTCTGGCGTACGTGAAGAAACAAGGAGGCACTCACTCCTTCTCTCTGTTCGAGATCGCAAAAAGACCTGCTTTTGTGGGCGGCAACCAAGAACATAGAGCTAGTAACTCGCTTCATCCCGGGAGCTCTCAACGTAAGAGCGGATATCCTCAGCAGGTCACTGCAGGTCATTCCGACGGAATGGACCCTCCACCAGAAAGTCTGCCAAGGCCTGTGGAAGGTTTGGGGAACTCCCATGCTAGACCTGTTCGCAACGAGGAAAACCGCAGACTACCTCTCTTTTGCTCTCCTGTTCCAGACCCAGAAGCATTAGCGGTGGATGCCATGCTCCTGGACTGGTCGGGTTTCTTCCTTTATGCATTCCCTCCCTTCAGGATGCTGGGAGAAGTCCTGAAAAAGTTTCGAGCACACAAAGGTGTGTCAATGATCCTTATAGCTCCATGGTGGCCAGGAAGATCATGGTTTCCAGAGCTACTGGAGAAAGTAGTGGATTGGCCAAGGAGGTTGCCATTCAGACCAGACCTTCTGTGCCAGTTGCACAGCAGAAAGTTCCACAGGAACCCGTCAGATCTAAATCTGACAGGGTTCAGACTCTCGAGCGACTCTACAGGAGGAGAGGCTTCTCTAGAAGAGTGGCGCAGGCAATGGCTAGATCAACCAGGCCCTCGTCTACAAAGGTCTATCAAGCGAAGTGGAAGCGCTTCAGGGAGTGGTGCTCCGGTATGGAGTGTCTTCCACTTCTACGACTCTAAGCCAGGTGGCGGATTTTCTTTTGTTTCTGCACAAGGAGAAGAAATTGGCTGTCAGCACGATTAAGGGGTATAGGAGTATGCTGGCGGCAGTTTTCAGGAATAGAGGTATAGACCTTTCCTCGGACAAAGATATTGCAGAACTCCTTAAATCCTTTGCTACCACTAAAGGCAAATCTCTTCGTGTACCGCATTGGAATTTGGATGTGGTGCTAAAGTGGCTTACCTCCAAATCTTTTGAGCCTTTGAGTTCCTGCTCCGTTAGGAATCTAACTAAGAAAACTCTCTTTCTCTTGGCACTGGCCTCGGCAAAGAGAGTAAGTGAGATTCATGCTCTGGACAAAAGAGTTGGTTTTTGTGCGGATAAGGCTGTAGTTTCCTTCACCTTGGGTTTCCTAGCTAAGAACGAAAACCCTAGTAATCCATGGCCAAGGGAATTTCCCATTCCTAGCCTATCCTCCTTGAGTGGAAGAGAAACGGAGAGACTTCTCTGTCCGGTCAGAGCATTGAAATTCTATCTGGACAGGACCAGAAGTGTAAGAGGAACTCATGATTTTTTATGGTGCTCAACTAAGAACCCCAAGAACCCTCTATCTAAAAATGGGATTGCTTTCCTTTTGAAAGAACTGATTCAGGAGGCACACAAGGAATTAAGGGATGTGGATTTCCCCTTAGTTAAAGTGAGGCCTCATGAAATTAGGGCTATTGCAACTTCTTTAGCCTTCAAGAAGAACATGGCTTTAAAGGACATTCTAAGTTCAACTTATTGGAGATGTTCGTCTGTTTTTGCCTCGCATTATCTGAGACAGATCCAAACCACATATGAAGACTGCAGTACGTTGGGCCCCTTTATTGCGTCTGACACGGTGATGGGCAAGGAAACCAGAGGCTCTAGATCCTCTCCTTAGTTTCCTTGGGTGCAGAAGTTTCTTTTGGTCGACTACTAGAGCCTAAGAGGTTAGATGGCCTAGTAGGTCTAATTTTAATAGGTTGGTGTGAGTTTTTATGGTTGGGTGATATGATGGTGGATGCTTTGAGTACTGCGCCTGAGCAGGGGCATTATATGCTTTGGTTGATTGTGTCAAGACGGCTGGGCCAACAGACCTTTCTCCATATAGCAACCTGCGTCTGAGCTACTAGGCCCCGCAGTTGCACTAAGGATAGCAGGTTACAGAGGCAGTAACCGAAAACAGCTTCCTTAGCAGGTAAGGATCCAAAGTTAAGACGTTTTTCTTAGCCTGATGATCTCAGGTTTTTCCATTTAACACTTACAGCTGTCCATGCCCACCGCCTCAATGTGGCAATCAGCTATATGTAAACAACAGGTAAGTTCATGTATAAAAATGACATTTTTATAATAAAATAAGATTTTATATCATACTTACCTGTTGTTTACATATAAAACATTCCCACCCGCCTCCCGCAAGGGACAAGGGGACATAGAAAATATGATTAGTTGTTGATGGAAATGGATCCAGGTACCCCGGTAGAGGGCGGGTAGTCGTATCACCTGACCATATATTAGCGGGACCGCCAGTTTTGAATTTTCTGTCGAGATCGAGAATTACAGCTATATGTAAACAACAGGTAAGTATGATATAAAATCGTATTTTATTATAAAAATGTCATATTTGTAATAATTGCAAGCTTTAAGGAATAAGGCATCCAATGTTTTAAGTTAGTACATTTTCAACCCACCGATAGATTGTTCTATTCTTCATTTTAAAAAAAAATTGTTGATCATGGGGCCCATGATTATTAGATGAATTAGCATTTTGATACCCAAGCCCAGAAAGCAGAACGTGTTTTAGGTAACTGTCCAATTTTCAACCAGTAGGAAATACTGTATATTTCCACATATAAGACGACCTTTAAATCTTAAGATTCACCCTAAAAATTGGGGGTTGTCTTAAACTACCATTCTAAAAATTAAACCTCGAATTCTAAGTGGTGTTTATTGGTAGGTTAGCCTCGGCCTCGGTGCGATAGCCACCAGCATACACGAAAAGATTCACATTATGAAATAAACTGATAATAAAGGTAATAAAACCATTTTTACCTAAAAATTACTGTATTGGCATATCTTCATAATAAATAGCCTATTCGAGGAATAATTCCATATCAATGAAATCAGCTTTCACCTATGCGAGCCCAGCTGATAAAATGTAAACATCGAGTTATGGTTGCTCTCACAGCAACCGTTATCTTTCAGTATCCTTTCAGAAATTTTAACGGTAGTGTAAATACGGTAGTAATAACATTTAGGATAACATAATACAGTAAACCCCCCGTATTCGCGTTCTCATGGTTCGCGGACTCACGCATTCGCGGGTTTCTCTGTGGAACATATCTAGCCATCATTCGCGGAAAATTTGCCCATTCATGGTATTTTTCACTGAGAAATATTCACTAATTACTGTATTTTCATATAATTTTCATGAATAAATGCACTTTTTGTGATAAAATATTAAAATACTCAGGTATAAGCATTTTTACAGGGTTTTTCTTGGTTTAAGCTATCAAAATGGGCAGTTCTAAGTGTTTTTAGAGGGGTTTTAAGCATTCACAGATTTGACCTATTCGCGGGGGGGGCATCCCCCGCGAATACAGGGGGTTCACTGTATTCATATTTCCAATATGTGACAGTGGAAACTGTTTAGAACAATTTGGTCATACAAGTGGTAATTTTGTACGATAATTATTGTACATTATCTTATTGCTGCTAGGGGTTGTTAGTGATTGGTGATGAAATGTAAACAAAACAATGGTCTCCCTTTTAGGCAACGTGTGTAGGAAAAACATAATATAGAATCGGCTTTGTTAGATGGTTTTGTAATTTAGCAGTCGTCTTATACTACAGATAGATAAATTCATGATAATTTGCCTTAATTTTTCACCTTGTCTTATTAAAAGTCATCTTATACATGGAAATACACAGTCCCCGGTTTACAATGGGTTCCGTTCTGATGCCGGGTCGTAAGCCGAAAATCGTTGTAACCCGAAATACCGTCAAAAATCATTAGAAAACCTTACTTTTAATCATTTGGTTGTCTTATAAAGGACGTAAACTGCATTTTTATCGAGTTTTTCATAAAAAACTTCCAAATTTTTACCATTCTGCCCCTTATGGAGCCCTATTTCTTGTGTTGGATCGGCGTTGTAAACCTGGCATATGCGTTGTAACCTGGGAAATAATTTTTGATGAATGTATTTGTAGTGTCATAAGCTGAGTGTCAGAACCCAGGGACTGTCTGTATATGGTATCTCTTTTTGGAAACTTATATAACAATACATATCCTTTACCCCTTTCGCTGTGAGCCTTTCTTTTTGCCACTAGTGATGAGAGCAGTCTCCCTTTCATATTTGTACTATAATTCTTTGTTATTTTCATTACTGTTACAATATTACACTGTATTATGTTATGTTTTATTATAGAAGAGTGATAAAGTATGCAAATATGTAGGTAATTATGCAAATAGTGAATTTTGTAGCTTTTATTGGCGATTCATTTCAGTGCAATACCTCTCAAAGGAGTAAAATAACACCATTTTCATTATTCAGTAAGAAAATCTTTATTGCAAACTTTAAATGCTTGCATTTGGTGAAAATTTCATCTGGAAGAACCTCACTAAAAAAAAAAAAACAAATGCTTGCATTTGGTGAAAATTTCTCTGGCATTCTGTAAAAAATGAAGTTTTATTAGCTCCAACAAAAGTTTCAGAGCACCAATTTTTTACAAACTGAATATTTCATTGGTCTTCCATTCGCAGATTTTATGATGTTTTCTTTGTTTACTAACACCACCTCTGGTGCTTGACGAAAATGCTGTCTCTTCTGTCATTTCCTGTGATTCATGATCATCTCTGATAAAACTTGAAGTCAAAAAATTATCTAAGGTTTGTGTATAAATACTTTATAATAAAAAATATCACCATATTCAGTGCTGTCACTATCAGAACAACCTGATAGTTCAGGTCTGCTACTATCATCATTTCTAAAAAAAGCCTTTGTACTATACAAACTTACATGTTACATATGCATAAAAATCTCTCTTATCTCAGAGAGAGAGATATGGGTGGTTGGCCTTACTTAAATATCAAGAGTGATATTCATGAATTATTACGGAGAAAGAGAGAATACATTGTTAATATCTGAAAACTACTAAATCAGTTTTGAGAGAGAGAGAGAGAGAGAGAGAGAGAGAGAGAGAGAGAGAGAGAGAGAGAGAGAGAGAGAGAGAGAGAGAGAGAGAGAGAGAGAGAGAGAGAGAGAGAGTTGTTGTTCACATCAGTAAGTTGTTTTGTGATTTCACAGTATTTTAATTTAAAATTTTATTGACACTTTTCCGTGGTTACCTTAATACAGTAAACCTCTCATATTTGCGGGGGATGCATACCACACCCCCCCACAAATAGTTAAATTCCGCAAATAGTTAACACCCACCTCTAAAAATACTTATAACTGCCTATCTTGAAAGTTCAAATACCAAATGTATACCTTAAACTAGCATCCTACATCAAATACACATTAAACTATTATCCTATTACTGTATTAATCGTCAAAACGATATTATTAATATTTCCAAGTCATCTTAAACATTTTACCTTTAAAATTATATACGTACGTACTTCTGACCCTTCAAGCCAATAACAGAGAGAGAGAGAGAGAGAGAGAAGTATATCTTTCTATCAACCATTCCTCCCCTTTCTATCTATCTACCTATCTATCCATCTCTCACATTCTGAG
Organism: Macrobrachium rosenbergii; assembly: GCF_040412425.1. Taxonomy (NCBI): domain Eukaryota; kingdom Metazoa; phylum Arthropoda; class Malacostraca; order Decapoda; family Palaemonidae; genus Macrobrachium; species Macrobrachium rosenbergii. The sequence continues at coordinate 27,635,401 of NC_089745.1, read as the reverse complement.
TAGCCTTTGGCATGACAGAGAGAGAGAAAGATTTTTCAGCATCCTTTGTAGCTATTTCATTTGACCACCAAGTGGGTAACATTCTCTACTCTCTGCGGTCAATATGTCAAGAAAAATTGAGTGTTTGATTACAACTCCCCCCCACACCAATCTTTGGAGAAGACTGGGAATCGATGTTTTCATATAAAATTTTACATAATTTACTATAGAAATGCATAAAAATTTAATTATAGCATGGAAAATGTGAAAAAATTAGTAACAGCAACATCACATTTATCTATAAAACTACGGTATAAAAAACAAATATGTCACATATGCATAAAAAATTTATCTCAGAGAGAGAGAGAGAGAGAGACAGACAGATGAAATACAAAGAACATAATCTGGATTAGTAGATGAGAGAGAGAGAGAGACTCTTTGGCCAGGTGCTAATCCTTTTTAGTTTTCTGTAAAAGAAAACTATTGTGCTGGCTTTGTCTGTCCATCCATCCGTTCCTTATTCTGTCAGCGCTTTTTCTGTCCACCTTCAGATCTTAAAAACTACTGAGGCTAGAGGGCCAGAAACTGGTATGTTGGTCATCCACCCTCCAATCATCATACATACCAAATTGCAGCCCTCTATCCTCAGAAGTTTTTATTTTATTTCATGTTAAAGTTAGCCATAATCGTGCTTCTGGTAACGATATAGGATAAGCCACTGTAATGATAGCTGGGGGAACATTAGTTAGGAATAACTAGGAAAAATTAGGTTAGATTTTGCATGGAATTCTGTGAAATTCCAGAAATTCCAAGTCTTTTTCTGGTAGATAAGTGGCGAGGCGAAAACACACACACTCACACTCACTCTCCAAAACAGCAGAATGGTCAAAATTTGGATTGTTTTTTTTATGAAAAACTCATTAGAAATGCAGGTTACATTGTTTTCAAGGCACCTAAAGGATACCCAAAGGATTAAAAACAAGGTTTTTTTACGATTTTCAACGATTATTTCGGGTTTCGCTGATTTTTGGCTTACGACCCGCTGTCGGAAGAGAACCCGTCGTAAACTGGGGACTGCCTGTATGTGGAATGTAAAGGATTGTTAGCTGACAGTCAATATGCAAATAAGCAGCAGTTAGGTACCTGCAATGCTCTTTTAGATTGACATGCCATTTGCAAGAGAACCTTGATAAGGGTTTTGAATGAAGAGTAATTCAAGTAGATTTTAATGCTGCTTTCAGTTTAGTAAATCACAAGGCCCTTATTTATAAACTTCAGAATCTTGTGTTTTAGGATTACTTTAATATTTCCTTACAGGTAGGTAGGTAGCAAGTTGCTGTTGAGGGGATCTTGAGCAAACCAAGACCTATCACGTCTGGGGTTCCACAAGGTAGTGTTCTTGGTCCACTGTTAATTTTAGTGTAATGAGAAATGAAGCTGCCCTCAGCCTCAGTTGGGACATGGACCAGATCAGTGAATGGTGCAATCATTGGGGTATGAGGCTGAATTCCAGTAAAACGAAAACAATATTGATTAACGGATCTTGTACAGATTTTCTACATCATCCTTCCCTTCAGGTGGAAGGGACTGTGCTGAATGAGTGTGAAGCTTTAATTATTCTATGTGTAACTTGGAGAAATATCTAATGAAAATTTCAGTAAATGCCGCACAAAAATTAGATATTGTTCATAAGGCCTTATTAATTTATAACAGCAATAAAATCAATGCAACCAGAGATTTATCCGTTGTAAATAGTGGTTCGTAGTATTTGGTTTCTTTAACTAATATTAGCATCGATGGATGTTCTCGTTTGTATTTTAACAGAGGTCTTTCACATTTCCAATTGATCCCTGAACCCTTTTTCCTGCCGAGAGCAACCAGATTTGCTGAATAGCAGCACTAGTATGCAGTAAATGTGCCTCGCTGTTGAACTTCTCAGTTCCAGAGGTCCTATATTCCTCACAACATTGAGCTGTGGAACAGCCTCCCTGAGGAAATCATGCAGTTGGAACTTCAGAAGTTCAAGTGAAGATGTAATGCATTACTACCATAATGCTATTCTTCTTGCATTTTAATAAATTTTTTTATCTTTATTAATTCATTATTTTTTTCTTTCTAATAAGTGAGATCTCTTCTTTCTCTGTTTCTTTTTATCTTCTCTTCTTCCTAATGAACACCACATTCTTTGGATGCTTAAGTTCTAGTTAGTGGCCCCTGTGAGCTTGTTCCATGAGAATAGGTTCATCTTCTGAACAATAACAACAACAACAATAATAATAATAATAATAATATTTTTACAGTGTTATATTATGCTGTTATGTCATTATTATAATAATGTTGCTAAATTATGCAAATGATATTTAGGTAATTATTCAAATAGTGAATTGTGTAGCTTTTATTTGCAATTCATTTTAGTGTGGTACCTGTCAAAAAGCATGGAGTAAAGTATTGCAACTCCATTTCCATGGGACACCTCAACTTAGTGGACCTTAAGGGTATCGGCGGCCTGCGATTTTGGTGATATTGGCTCAAATCCGTGAAAATTAGTTATCGTCATATTTCCACAGATCTGGGTCTTGGCCACTGCCACGCGTAAGATAATATCGATACGAAGCCTTTTAAATGGTTTAAAGGCCAATTTAAAGGCCACACCCAAGTAGAGAATTAAAGGTCTGGTTAGGGGTGGTTTTACTATTTCATTTTGCATTCATTCTTCAGGTATTTGTATTTCTTTTCATTGCGTATTCTTTCGTATGCTGTACAATATGTATTCCTGATAGAGATGGCAACTCTTCCCAGACTGAATAATGCGAGCCAGTTGTCCCGAGAGAGAATTCTTATATTTCTTTGATGTAATCGTGTATTTGTTATTTTCAATCCATTGCAACACTTCCTTGGACTTTTGGACGTCAATTGTGTATTATATATATTACCAACATGCCAAAAAAGAAGTTTAGTAAGCGAAGGGAAGCAAGCTCTCGCAATATCAAAACTTATCTTGAAGCTAAAAGTATAGACACAGCTAATGCTGTGGCTTCTCAAGTTGCCACCAACCACGTGTGCTGAGGAGATGCCAAGTACTTCTTATTACGAAGCCCGCTCCGAGTGAAATCTATTATTCCCTTGCAAAAATATATCAAGATGATGATGATGATGGCACCGACGACTTTGTTCTGAAGTTATCTGATGATGAGGAGGGAGAGGAGGAAGAGAATGAGCATTTTCAAGATGTAATTGCTGTCCCTGATGTAGCTTCTGGAGATATGGAAGCTGCTGGTGCTCTCGCATTGTGGCAAAGATCACTAGACAGGAAATTCATATATAAAGTATTTGTTGGTGAAGGGGATTCGACAGCATATAAAGGAGTATGCAGTTTGAATGAGGGCACTGGTCCTTATGGCACTCCATATCCAGTGCTCAAGGAAGAATGCATAAACCATGTTCGGAAGAGGATTGTCTTTCGTCTTATGGCCTTGAAAAAGATACACAATATGTTTTGAAATATGTAACAACAACAAACAAAGTCATGTTTAGGAGTGAGCTTGGAGGACTCAATAAATTGAGTGATAGCACGGTCATAAAGATTGGAACATGATATCGGCTATGCAGCAAGTTCATTGCTGCCTATTATGAGAAAAACGACAGGAGAAAGCCTGAAAGGCCCTCAGATGAAAGAGAAGACCAGGAAATGAATGTCTGTTATGCATTCAAGAAAGCAAAAGAAGCAAAGAACATCAAAAGGAGGATATGAAAGAGGGACTCATTAGCCTCCTAAAAACCTGGCAGCACAAGAGTTGAGTGGCATGCTATGATTATCCCCAAAAATAATATAAAACTATTTTCTTTGGGTGATAAATGTTTTTTTTTTAGAGGGAATAATATATCTCTTATAAAAGAGAGGGGAACAAGTGCCATGTAGGCTTTTCCAAGAAACTTTATATGCTTCTAAAAGCAAAATAAATGGTTAGCAAAACTTTAACTGCATTTTTCTCAAAACTTACTTTTTCTACATTCAAATTCCAAAAACTCTCTTATTTATGAATGGATTTTAAAAATCTAAAAAGCAATTTGAACAAAGATAGTGAGAGAACACATCGGCAAATTTATTTTCTTTTTCTCTAAAAAATATTTTTACCAAGATTTAATATATAATTTTATGGTATTTTTATTGCACTTTTAAAATATTTTTTAAAAATAGCATACATCACATATTAGATTTTTGAGTTTGCCATTTTATTTGATAGGAACTAAACTTTCTGCTATTACTTTTGTTTTTAAATTGAATGATAAATAAAGGAGATGTACTTTAAAAAAACACAAAAAATGTTATGTTAAAAAGAAAAATATTCATTAGAAAAAAAAGTTTTCATCCAATTCACCTGAAATTTTGTATGCATCTTCGGTCAAACTAGAGGTAACACCTGTGGAAGTTTGAACACCATCACTCAAAATTAATCCCCGACCCCGCCGATACCCTTAACTTAGCCGACTTCTGAACTTAACAGCTACCATATACTGTAATGATTGTTTTTTCTTATGCTACCATTTTAGATGTTATGCAGTTTTAGGTGTATCTCTTAAATTGAATGTTAAATGTAAAGTACAGGTTAGTCTAAGTTAGGAACTATGAGGAGTTGCTGTTAGGTGTAAGACATCTAGATATTCAAGTGCACCTATAATATAGAATCTTAGTTACTTAAGCCTTTGTTACTTAACAGGGGCCAGACCCCCGAAGTATCTGTTAAGTTGGGGTGCTACTGTTCAGTTTGAAAATCTTTATTACAAACAGACCTTGAATCTGAGGTAGGTTTGTTTATAACTATGATATAAAAATTACCATATTCACTACTGTCACTATCAGAACTATCTGATAGTTCAGGTTAAGTATCATTGTCACTTCCAAATAAAACCTTCTGTGCTATTTCATCATTGTGAGAAACCTTCCTTCATGGCATTTGATGGTTGCTGTAGGTGTACCTTTCGCCCTGATTTTATCTGTAAATTGGAGATCAATGTTACCCTTTGTCACCAGAATGTAGGCAAATGCTCTTTACAGTGATGTGGGAATGGCATTACCTATTATGAGCTGCTAAACTAGAACCTAAAGAATTATGACTGAGGAGGTAAGTCCTACATCATAGACAAGACCATTTAATGACTGAGGAGATTAGTCACACATAGCAAATGGGTCAGTATACCTTAGAATAATAACAAAGACTACAGTTCTCTTATTCATCCCCACTACAATGTGTGTCTATTGGCAAGGAATATGAATGATGCATATTTCAAGTAACCCAGTGACCTCTTTCCCACTTGGATAGTTCCCCCATTAAATGTAATCAGTTTGGGTACCAGTGTTTAGTTTTCCTGTCAGCAGTGATAATTTATTTGCTACTGGATGAGTTGGTAGTTTTATTTAATATTATACATTGAGTATCATTTAAATATAGTATAAAGTAACTTGGTCTTTTACAGGATAAGGGATTGCCCATTGAAGAAAAGCACATTAATAATGAAAATGAAAATATTACCACCGAAGGTGAAATGAATAAGCTGTTGGATGATGTCACAAAGGACATAGATTTTGAGAAAGTTGATAAAGAGAATGAAGATGATGTAACAGATTCAGATGCAGATGATGAAGTTCTTGATTCTGAAGAGACTCCAAATTCAGAGGTCAAGTTATCTGATGAATCAAAGAAAGAAAAATGAGCAAGGAATATTAATTGTAAGTGTTAAGGTACAGTTAGTTGAAATGTAAGCATTTATATATTTTAATACTATCAAAATCAAAAATAAAAATTGTCAAATGGAGTTGTAAAATTAGCTTCCAGTCAAGTAGGCCTGAAATACAGTTCTTCATATTTTTTTGTAATAAAAAATTATATTTGTGATTTTGCAACAGATTTTAGAGTACTGTATTTTCGTGAATGTCTTGCCATGTAGATTTTTTCAAGATGAGTAACTTTTATGTGGGTAATTGTTAGAGATTCTAATGGACAATAATGAAAGGTTACCCGAAACTGTTCTAGCAGCAGAGTCATTTATTGCATCAAAATTTACTGCATGCCAATATATTCAGTAGAATTCACTTAGAAATCATGAGTCATTATCCCTCTCTGCAGCTAGACCTATTTTTGTTAATCTTTCTGGTGTATCCATTGCATGTCTGGTTATATGAGCACCATGATTTTGTACTGTACATTGTCTTCGCAAACAAAATTTTCATGACCTGCCACTTTATTTTCCACAGAACCTCAGGTATTTCACAACCCAGTATTTTCCAATTGCTTACTCAAACTTGTGTCTACTGGTAGTGTTGTCATGTGTTGGGAGGAACAAAAATATGTATGTGGTAAAGTACTTAGCAGTTGCATGTGTTAAAGTTTCTTCCATAATAAAAAGATAAACATTGAATCATTTTATCCTGTTGGATTGTTATGTCCTCAGACATAAATGGTTAAAGTACGAGATTTGATGGGCTTCTTCATTGTGCCGATCAATGTTAACTTTTTTTTAAAACTCTGTTTATTAGTAATTTATTTTATTTTCTGGCATCAGAGGAAGAAAGTTGGGCTGTTTACTCTATACTTTTTTAAAAGACCCTTTGAAGATTATCTTCAAGAAGTCATATAATTATTGTTCTACTTAATGATTCTTTACACATGCTGTTGGGATTGTGTTTTATAATGTTCCCATCAACCCTTGGAAAACTTTGATTGACCACTTCAGAACAATAACTGGTAATGCATTAACTTTTTCTTTTCATTATGTAAATCATACTAAATATTAATCATAGATTTTTATCCATTTGAGAGTATTAGCTCTCTTAGCAGGACTTCTCTTGTCCTGAAATCAGTTAACAGCTAACAAGAAATAAATGACAGCAAAGTTGAAAATTATGTAGAACTGAAAATGCTTTAGCTTTTAGCAACCCCACAGCAGAAAATTGATAATCCAGCGACAGTAATATAGCAGTTCACAGTTCTAATGATTAACAGTGAAAAGCAAAAAAATTCTTACCTACATGTATGCTCAGTTCAAAATTCAGCAATATTAGAGTTTGCAATTATATGGTAACACTCAGATATAGAGATAATATTGTTCTATATTTTTCATACGCAGTGCACATTACTGTATTCCAAATTGTGAAGTCCATATATCATAAATTTTGTTTTAGGAAAATTTACATGATTTTTTTAGTTTGTACCAGGAGACTGACTGATTGTTTTATTATTGGCAGTTTTAAGGCTTGTAATGGAGCAGTTTCATACAAAAGAGCCATGGAAAATTTGTTTGGATAATAGAAAGTACATCTGAATTATGGTTCATAAGTGAATATGTTCGCATTAATACATTTATAACCTAAGCATTTAAAACTCAGATGGTGAATTGAAGAAATAAGTTTCAAAAGACAGTGTGTAAGGCATAACAGCAACATACTTAATTTTGTGTGGCAATGAGGAAGCTTTCTTAAACCAGGATGTATTGCCCTATCAGGATTTAGTTTTAAAATTAATACTAATTAGGTAGATGAACCTATTGTTAAGAGCAATTCTTGTTTTTTCCTTTTATTTTCTAGTCAGACACATGATCATGTATAATGGTTCACAAGCAAGTCATGTAAACAGGATATTAAGTATATTAACAATACTAATAGATAGTACACTCTTACTTGGATAGGAAACCATTTAATAATTCTTCTAGTCACAATGTAAAATGTAACCAGTATTTTTTAGTTATAGAAACGAACCACTTTGGCACTGATGATTTGTAGGTATGGAAATTCGTAGGTATCACTTACAGTAAAACAGTTGATAGTAAACATTTGTAGGAATGCACTAAAATGACAATTTTGTATCAAAAGAGAATGAACACCTTGATATTAGAAATTGTTAGTGCCTTCAAGTGACACTCTGTAGTGGTTTTTATTTGTTAAATTTTTATATGCACAGTTGTTGAATAGGATGCTGTACAGGCAAATTAGGCATTTCCAGTATCCTTGTTCTAAGTGCTTTAAAATGATTTCCGTCCACTTTACAAAATTTGTAGTATGTACTGTATTTTTAATTTTCTTAAATTTTCACATACAAAATGAAAATTCAGATTTTACCCGGTCCTTACAAATATTTCAGTACTCTTTATTAAGGCACTAGATCAATGGATTTTCTCCTGCAGGTTTAGTTCATTTGTATTCTCTTAGCCCAACTGATTTCCTAAATACTTCACAGAGTACAAGTCTAATTTAATTTTCTTGTCAAATTTAATATTTCCATGATTTACCAGTCAATCAAGTTTTCCCAGGTTGAAACATTCTCAGGCTTCTCTTATTTAATATTTACACATATTTATATAAATGCTGGGTTGAAATTAAGGTATGTGTGCTGTAGTCTTATTGGTCACTAGTTATCACATTTTGCTCTCTTCAGCCAAACATATTTTGCTTTTGGAACTAATGCATTAAAACTTTTAACAATTTTTTTAAAATGTAAAATTAGTTAGCCAGAATGCATTTAAAATTAAATATAGAAGAGTTGTGCATCTCTTTGAGATAAGGTGCATTAATTAATATCTTAGAGCCAAACAAAAGACTACTTGCGACTGTTGTTAAACAGTGGATATTATGAAATGAAAATATAAACAATTTTTCTTGCTCTTGCATAAAATTTTGTGTTCGTTATTATAACCAAAAAGGTAACAGAATGAAGAATATTCTGAAACATCCTTACCGTCTCTTTTGTCTTTTTTTTTTTTTCATGTATGTATAATTTTTTGCATTAGCTCATTCTGGTTTCTATTAATAAGGTTTTCTTTTTTTTATCTGCCAATTCAGAGGATGTCCAACAATTTGTCAACAATTTGTAAAAAAAAAAAAAAAAGTAAGTTTTGAACATTTATAGGAAATATTTCTTGGCAACAGCAAGTATCTTCTGAGTTCCAGCTTGATTTGTTAAACACTAATGCAGGTATTGCAGATATTTTACCCTAAGGGAAACCTGAAAAATTCAGTCTCAGAGAAGCACAAATAATTTACATTTAGCTCTTAAGCTTTAATTTTTGTATGGACAACATTAGTTAAGTAAAATATGGTCTTATTATTTTTTGTTCTTTTACAATGATAAACTCTACGCTAATGGTGTTGGTGTGGAAAATGCAAACAGGCAAAGTTATTAAATTATGTAATGAACCGTAGGATTTAAAATCTACCTTTATGATTACTTCAAAAATGTATGACAGATCTTTTAGAAGAAGATAAAAGAACTCTATATATTACTATGATTAAGCTGCCTATTGGTGTACTGTATTGCTTAAAGTTAAGCAGATGGCCTGGATAACTAAATTATCCCAAGAAAAATCTTATTCATTCACGTAGGTAAACAGCATTGCAAGATATTCAGTAATCAACTAAATAGTACAAGCTTTCCAGACTTTCACAGTAAATAACATGAAAAGACATTTATAAAAAAGAACATTGCTATTACCTGCAATGCAGTTTGGATTTTACCATGGTACTCTGTAGCTGAAAATTTAATTGCTTATGATTTTTATTTATTCTTTATAATGCTCATGACTTAAGAGATGTAATGAGCAGTAGGAATAAAATAAGCCTGGGAAATATCTAAAGTATAGTGAAAATATGATGGAAGAGGACTTTGTAATTGAGAATTACAGGTGATAGCTTGATTGCATTTTAATAGCTGAAAATTTGACGACATCACTGCTTGCCATACAGTGTGCACAGTTAGATTTAGTTTCTCCACTTAAAAGTAACATGGCAAATTGGAGATATGTTCTCAAATATAGAATGTATCATCGTAAAATGTTGAGGAAAAGTAGAAGTTTTCATTGATCATTTAAGAATATAAAATTTTTCAGTAGCTTACACAAAATAAAGATGTCCTGAAACACATTATAGTATTTTAATGACTTCAAGGTGTCCTCAGATGAGATGTGTAGGCTATAATAGAAAACTAGGTTTAATCTGAGAGCCTTTTTTGTGGGGGGGGTGGGGCAGTTGTATTTCAATGACTACAGAGAGGCTTCTTATGAGAGGTGTAGGCTGCAAAAGAAACTTGGTGTAATATGAGGTTTGTTTTTAGGATAAAAGTAACTTTTGTCCTTTTTAAATCAAGAAATGTTTCATAACAAGGCAGACATGCCGAATGCTTTCTCAGCAAATAGAGGCACTTACTGTTTTAGAGGAATCTGGTTCAGTATTTGTTCATTTTTTTCAGGTAAAACAAGTTATCTGGTTGCATAAAAATCTTTGCTTTATGTTCTTTGGTCAATGTTTCATAATAGAAAATGTTTATCTTGATGAAGTATCTTTAAACTGATTTGGTTTAGGTTGTTCTTCCAGATGTTTTTCTACTAAAATTGTTATAACACCCTAATATGTTTCTGTAGTTTGTATATTATGCATTACATAACAGTACTTTGTAACAAGTGCTCCACTGAGACCATTTTTACAGACTTGTGTTACTTGGTCATTGAAGTTTTCAGTAATACAGTAGTAATGTTCCTTTGCAGTTTTTCCATTTTCGTAACATGCATCTAGTTATGAAAATTAGGCTTTATGCATCTCCTATAGCATTTCATGCTGTACTTCACTCTCACAATACCTTACATCAAAATTTTTTACCCAAATTTTTTTGGTGTATGAAAGAATTGTGGGCAGCTAAACAATAAAAATAATTTATTTTAAATTTTTGTTCACCTGTTGTTGATAGTTTGCTTAGTGCTAAATTGTGGTCCTTGAGAAAAAATACTTTTATATGCTGTATGTAGGACCTTTTTTGCACACTTGCTAAAACGGTTTACAAAAACCACTTGACTTTCACATAAATATTAAATATATACTGTACCCACCGCATTAAGTTTTCAGATGTGATTTTCAAGTTGAAAAATATTACAACATGGGTTTACTCCTACGGCTTTTGTGCTTATAAATTTTTTGCATTTTCCTTTAAATATATTACAGGACTTGTTTGCCAAATCAAAAAGGTATTTATTAGTTTTTTACCTGAATGATGTTTTTGTCTACCTATATATGTTTTTACTGGGATTACTATTGTACTGTATATGATAGCACCATTTTTCAAATACAAGCTCATGATTGTCATGAAGTAAATCAATCTAGTTGTCGCATTTTTGTTACACTACAGTATGTTGTTATAGTCTTTGTGTATGATCAATGTCATTTGCATTATGTTTTGTATGAGTAAATGGTATGTATGTATATACAGTATATATATATATATATCTTGATGATGTAAATAATGGTTACAACTACCAACATTTTGTATCTGGGGAGTTGAATAAATGTATGTTGAACTGATTATGACTTTTTCTGATTATGTCATGTACTACAATTAAACGTCTTCCATACTACCATTTTTTAAGCTTCCAGTTTTATTACAAAAAGGTAAATGTATTAGGCCTACAGATTAGCTTTCATTGATCTTAAAAGCCTTAAAAGTCATCCAGACCATATTTTTTGACAAACTTTTTCATACAAACAATAATATCAAGTCGCATTTGTAATTTCAAATGCCCTCAAACACACTTCATTACACCTTGTAGATAGAAGTAGAAGAGATAAGAGGCTTTATACACACCCACCAGGGACCTAATCGGTAGGAATTTAGCACCTTTCTCATTGTTAGCATGGACTGGATGTGAAAGAGTAAGAAATAGAGAAGGGGGGGGTGTTGAATACTCTACTTATGATTGATGGGATTGTGCATTCTTTGCACAACTGATGCCAAACTGTAGCCTGAGCATGGATTTTACAATGGCAATTGCATTATGCTTGGTTTTATTGTGTGTTCATTCTTACTTTTCTTTTCTTGATTTTTGTGAATTGGTGTTTTTATTGTGTTGTTGTTGCTTCTCACTTTGTTTTTGCTGACCATTTGAGAATGTTATATTTATTTATGCTCAATGAACCACAGACTTGTACTTTCAGGAATATGCTTTTACTTATACATGAAGTTTTCCTGTTATATTTTAACTGATTTTATTTTGGGTCTGTTCCTGGGAAAGGTTGCTCTATATTCATTTTCATATTTATTGGTATTTTGATATTTTGATTTCATGATCTTTGTAAATTAATGCTTTTTATTAACTTACTCATCTTCCCCCTCCTTGTGCTAACTTTCAGGTAAGGGTTGTGGGATCTGTCCTAGATAGTGACCCCAGCAAAGTTGGGGGTCATTATCTAGGACTAATATTTCTTTTAGGGTCATTATCTTGATATTTCTAGTCTTTTTATTTATGTTTGAATTTCTTTTATGTATTTCTTTAGCATGTTATTGTTGTGATTATCTTTTGTGCCAACATATGGAGAAGAATGTTACCTTAATCATAACTCACGAGTCTTCTTTTACAGGATGGTAGGACCCACAGTTGCTCAGGTTGCCCTTAGTATTGCTCTTGTGTAATGATTTTGTTTTCCCTTAATGACCAGCTTCACGTATAATTCAGAGCTTGACAGTGTCTTCATTAGCACAGCAGCCTTTCTCTCTAGATTTGCCCATGATGGGTCATGTTTTTATGCTGCCTTCCCTGCTACAAAGAAGTGTGTGAGTGCAAGCTTCTTCCTCCCCAGTCTCATTTCCCTCACATAGATTTCTACCTAACAATTTTCCTGTTGCCAATGGGAGTGAGGTGTGGGTTGTTTGCTCTTCCTTCCAGGACTAGATCCTTTGGACATGTGATAGTACCTTCCCCTCTCACCTCATTGCACCAGCTTTCAACTACAGAACTGGACAGCATGGGTGGAATCAAATGAAATTTTCCTTCAGGGGACAAGCTCTCTCCTTAATTGGATTTGCTGGAGTATATGGCTTGGATGCATCAGAGTATTTTTGTTGATGTCTACCTTCAGCCCTAGGTTCATTGGTTCCTTACACACGAGTCTTGCTCTGCAAATCTACATTCATGTCTATGATGGTGGGATGTGTGCCCCTGTAGGTCTTGTCTGATATACCTCCTTCAGCAGAGAGGGGTTATGATAAAGTTTATAGTGGATGTTGGCCATGCTTAATCACTCTTGCACTTCTTGTTTTCTTGATTTAGAGGACACTCGCTTCCACCTCTGCTTTGCTGTCTTTCCATTTGGTGTATTTGCCTGATCATCCTCTATGCTCCCTCCACTTCCTGTAATTATTACTTTTTTATTGACACCCTCGGCCTTTTTCATCAACGTAAAGTGGAAGTCCCCAGTGTAGTTTACTCCCTGATATCCCAGACTACCACTCCTCCCCAGGCCTGTTTCCACCCATTGAGGATTTAGGCCATTTGTGAGTGTTTCTTTTCACAATAGATCACATTTGATTTCCCTTTTGGGGAAGATGGTGACTTAATATTGGACTGGAATTCATCCTGAGGTTAGTGTACATGGCTGCCTTGCTAATGTTGATCTAGGGCTGCAGTTTTCTAAGCTCGATCCTTCAGTTCACATGAAAGTTTTATCATATGCCCCCCTTACTTCTGAAAGTGTGCTAAAAGTGTGCTAACAAGGCCTACAAGGGGTTTCATGGAGTTGTCAGGGTAAAAGGGCAAGTGGCTTACTATCTGCAGGTGCAAAGAAACCAGCCTGTCGAGGGAGATCTTCCTGCGGCAGCTACTGCCGGAGGTCCATGGGCAGATCACGGACTCCTACACCCTGCCGGTTGAGGACCTAATCAGGTTGGCGCAGCAGCTGATGGATTCCACGAAGGTGGCCAAGCGGGCGATCACGCCTGCACACTCCGCCAACTGCCTCCTGCCGGAGGACCCCACCACGGAGCCCGTAAACGCCATTGAGCAGAAAAGGCCTTCCCACCAGCAGAAGAGGGAGGGGCCAGGGCTTTGCTACTTCCACCGGAGGTTCGGGAGAGCTGCCCGGAGGTGCGAAGCCCCCGTCCTTTCTTCCTATCAAAAAACAGAGGAGGCAGCGGCCAACCCCACAGGCCGCCGTGGCAGCAGTAGCAAAAACACCCAGGGGCCCCTTACCATTAAGGTTCCATGTCCGCAATGCGATCTCCGGCAGGATGATGTTGGTCGACACTGAAGCCATGCGTTCGGTGTTTTCGCCTTCAGGAGAGGACCGCAGATGCCCACCGGGCCCAAGTGCCTCCCTGACGGCTGCAAACGGGTCCCCCATCCTCTCCTGCAGCACCAGCTCCTGTCGATCTCCATCCTTGGCTGGAGGTACAGCTGATAATTCATCACTGCGGATGTCAGGACTCCACTCCTGGGGGCGGACTTCCTTGCTCACTTCAGTCTAGCAGTCAACGTCAGCCGCAAACACCTGCTGGACACCCAGTCCTGCCAGTCCCTGCCCTTGTCGCCAGGCCCCAGGGAGCCATCTGTTCCGTCGCGCCCCACCAGTACAGTTCCCTCCTGAAGGAGTTCCAGGAGGTCTTCAAACCCAAGCTCTGCCAGATGCCCGGGACTCCTGCCAAACACGGGATATACCACTACATAAAGACGAAGGGCCCCCCGATGCACGCAATGTTCCGACGGCTTCCCCTGCAGCGCCTTCAGGAGGCCAAAAAGGCCTTCGCTGAGATGGAAAGAATGGGCATATGCAGAAAGGCTCCCAGCCCATGGGCCTCCCCTCTTCACATGGTGCAGAAAGCAGATGGCACCTGGAGGCCCTGCGGCGACTACAGGCAGCTAAACCTTGCAACAGAGCCCGACCATTACGGGGCCAGAATGGATCTATTAGTCTTATTTTCAGGTACCAGTAGCGCCGGGGGACATCCCCAAAACTGCCATTGTCACGCCCTTTGGGTCCTACATCTTCACCTTCTCCACCTTCAGCCTGAGGAACGCGGGCACAACCTTCCAGAGGTTGATGAACAGCATCCTGGGGGACCTAGACTTCTGTGTCCGCTACGTCGACGATATCCTCATCTTTCCCAGATCCTGGGAGGAACACCTGCGACACATCTGGAAGGTCCTGCAGCGCCTGCAAGAAAGTGGCCTCGTCGTCAGGTTTGACAAATGCACCTTCGGCGTCAAGAAGGTGAAGTTCCTGGGCCACGAGATATCCCCAAATGGCGTCCACCCAATGTCGTCAAAGGTTGAAGCTGTCGTGAAGTTCCCTACCCGCTACCTCCATCAGGGCCGTACAAGAATTCCTTGGGATGGTCAACTACTGCAGAAGATTCATCCCAGGGATTGCTCACACCATGGCCCCCCTGACAGAGGTCCTCAAGGGATGTCCAAAGACCTTAGTGTGGGGGCCCGACCAGCAGAAGGCTTTACTCCTGACAAAGGCCGCCCTTGCCAAAGCAACATCTTTGGCCCACCAGGACCCCAGCGCTCCCATCCAGCTGGCGACAGACACCAGCAACATCGCCTGCGGAGCAGTCCTGGAGCAGGTCATCAGAGGGACCCCTCAGCCCATCGCCTTCTTCAGTAGGAGGCTAAACCCCGCCGAGTCCCCCTACAGCACCTTCGACCAGGAACTCTTTGCAGCATACCAGGCAGTAAGGCACTTCAAGTTCCTCCTGGAGGGGACGCCCTTCACAATTTGGACCGACCACCACCCGCTGGTCCACGCCTTCACGAAGCTGGGGGACGCATGGTCCTCTAGGCAGCAGCGGTACCTTGCAGCCATCGCGGAGTTCACCTGCACCATCAAATACCTCCCTGGCAGAAAGAACCCGGTAGCTGATGCACTCTCGAGGATCGAGATCGATTCAGTACAGCTCGGGATCGACTACGAGGACCTCGCCTGCCAACAAGCTGCTGACCCTGAGACCCCAGCCTACTGTACAGCCATCACGTCGCCGAAGTGGAAGGACGTGCCCTGCGTCTCAGGAGGATCAACATTACTGAGCAATGTCATTACCGGACGCCCCCGCCCCCTGGTACCCGCCTCCAGATGTTGGCTGGTCTTTGACATCATCCACTGCCTATCCCACCCCTCCGGAAGGACAACAGCCAGGCTGCTTTTGGAGAAGTTCATCTGGCATGGCATACGGAAAGACGCGATGGCCTGGGCAAGACAGTGTATGCAATGTCAGGCAAGCAAAGTGGTACAGCACACCAAATTGGGAGTGGGCGAATTCCCCCAACCAAAGAGACGCTTTGGGCACATCCATGTTGACGTGGTGGGTCCTCTTCCCCCATCAGGTGGAGTCAGATACCTTCTGACAGTCGTCGACCGCTCCACCAGGTGGCCCGAAGCTACGCCCATGGAAGAAGCCACCTCCAGTGCGTGCGCGAAAGCCCTCCTCTCCTGCTGGATCAGCCGGTTCAGTGTCCCAAACGAAATAACAACAGACAGGGGACCCGCTCTCCTGTCCGAGCTGTGGACCGCCCAGCATGCCTAATGGGGACCACTCACCACAGCACCACTGCCTACAACCCCGCAGCCAACGGAATGGTGGAAAGGTTCCACAGGTCTCTGAAGGCGTCCCTCATGGCTTGTTACTCCTCCGAAAATTGGAAGTACCAGCTGCCCTGGGTCCTCCTCGGGCTGAGGACCGACCCCAGAGCCAACGGCGACCCCTCCTCAGCAGAAAAGTCTACGGGGAGACTCTGGAAGTCCCGGGGGAACTCGTCACAGGGTACAGGGACGACATAGGGACACAGAGGCTCTGTGATAGGGTTGGAAAGTTTGCCCCCTGCCAGAGGACATTCACCGACAGGACGTCCCCCTTCATGCCCCCCGGTCTGTCCTCCGCCACCTATGTCTTCGTCAGGGACGACGCCGTATGCCCACCCTTGACTAGACCCTACAGAGGACCTTTCCTTGTACTGGAAAGGAACAAGAAGGCATTCCAGATATCCATCCATGGGCGGGAAGACTGGGTATCAATAGATCATCTCAAACCCGCATTCCTGGAGAAGGACAACGGAGGCGGACCCCAAAACCTCCCGCAGGATGCGGCAGCCCCTCGGACAACCCCGGGCACAGGAAGGAGGCATGGGCGTCTCCAGAAAACCCAGAAACTGGACAGCAAAGCACCCCAGCAAACTGCTGCAGAGGACACCAGGGAAGGCAACCATCCTATCCAATTGACATCGAGAAAGAGAGGTCCCCTTCATCGCCCCAGCAGATACCTAGTTTGATCAGACGTTGCCTCCATCTGGGGGGGTAATATTGTAAAGACCCTGCTCAACGCATTCTCTGTAGAG
This sequence comes from Macrobrachium rosenbergii, assembly GCF_040412425.1. Classification (NCBI taxonomy): domain Eukaryota; kingdom Metazoa; phylum Arthropoda; class Malacostraca; order Decapoda; family Palaemonidae; genus Macrobrachium; species Macrobrachium rosenbergii. The sequence goes on along the minus strand of NC_089745.1, from coordinate 27,618,283 downwards.
AACATCCCGTTTTCTGCGGTGCCTTCACATTGACCTAAGGTCGATCAAAATATATATTTTTTTCACCATAATTGTCAATTGTGTATTTGTTGCCTTTCTAAACAATCATGCTTTATGTACAAGTAACGAGTTATTTATGTTATGTGTCAGACATTATTGATCACTATGTTTTCTGTATGAACCTGTCTTGTTTTTGTAAGAAATTAGTTTGACCTCAGGTCACCTGTAAATCTTTGTACCAGCGGTCTCTGCGAAGTACGCAGATGTCCGCATCCTGCTTTATAAGCAGCTCACTTCATCAATAAACCATTACGGGCTGCTCTAGGAGCAAGAGCCCATGCTGGCACAAAGCCAGCTAAATCTGAAACAACAATCAATAAACAGGGAGTACTTGTCTTCCTGCTCATTGTTTCGCACCTCTCTCACAAATCTATCGGAGACAGAAGTAAAGGTTTGGACTGGAGTAAAGATACATACCTGGTAAGACTTAGACTATGTAGTTGATGCTGTTTTTATCAGCAAAACCACAAGATTTACACAGCTCAGATATCTGGAGATGGAACTCAAGATAAACATAAGAAAAACAGAAATAACGAGAGTATGCATAAAGTGATGAAATGACACCAGATGGACAAAGGATTAATGCGGCTGAATCTTCCTAATATTCAGGAAAAATGATATCCTGTGCAAATGGTCTTGCACTGGAATTTAATGAAAGACCATAAAAATTGGTCAAACAATGGGCAGGTTGAATAAAACTTGTAAACCAAATGGATTCATATTTCACACGAAAGTATTTTCAAATCTGACATGAAAAATACTTTGGTGTGACAAAACTATATCTAAAAAATTAAGTCTATATAAAAATAAGGCTTCAAGAAGATTAGTAGTCAGATGGCAGTATAGAGTTAGAATTACTGGAGTTCCATGTAGATGAGGTGATGAAAGGGATATTATGTAGATAGCCTGGACACATGGCCTGGTTATGTCCTTCGCACAGTCCCTGGGAGAACATTACGTGAGCAGTCAGCTGGGCCCACTTAGGCACCAGAAGTGAAGATGAGTGGAGGGTTATGGATGATAAAGCACAGGATTTCACAGAGCCCCTTTACCACAAGCGGCAACGGAGGCGATGATGATGAAATATGAGGTCTTCAAATCGTTTATTAGCTTAATAATGAGATTACCAAGTTGCCAGTGACACGGTTGCATGACCTCTCCAATCCTGATAACCAAGGTGACAAGGAACATGATTATCATAGGCTACGTTGCCAAACTTCTTCCTGACTTATAACCGACTATTAGAAGCTGCATCCCACAATTCAGGTTCTTCAATCAGGTCATAAAATCCTACTTCTCTCTCCCACAGGCCGCCCAGTAGAAAATGACCGTTCTGGGAAAAGCCCACTAAATCTTTACTGTCCAAACTACTTACAAACGAAGAGTCAACAACATTTTATTTTTATCTCATTGTATCATTTACTTTTATTAATGAATCCGAGCTTGATTTTGGGCGTTTACCTAATTCATTAGGATGACGAGAAACTAAATCAGCTTTATCTTCCTTGAGATGAGAAACAATTTAATGTATGATTTAAATTCTTTTCATTTATTGTAATTTATTTTTTACTAGAAATCATCCTTCACTCGTCACCAAATTTCAGTTCTTCCGCTCATTCTACGTCTTCACGGTTAGATTTGCAGAATAGTGTGTCTGTTTACCCTTTCTGACCTGGTATATGGCAGGATTAATAGAATACTCTATTAATCCTGGTATAAGGAAGATATGGCATAGTTACACGATATAGCAACTTATAAGTAAAGGTTTTATGAATCACTTCTGGGAAAAGTGGCTGTCTAAAACGTACTACATGTTTGTAGACTAACTTTGGTTGACTATAGAGGAGGGTAGCCAGTTCCCACCTTAGTTCCCTCCTGTCCTGGCATGTTTTTATGAATTTACAGATGACATTTGTATAAAACCTACAGCAACTTTAAACATAACATATTTTGAGGCTCATTTGCAGGATCGAGAAAAGCCCACGCGTTCAATAAAGGAAATGCATGGCAACAGAAGACAAGCGACATGAAAGTATTGGAAAAAAGGATACTATGGAAATAACTAAAAATTTCCCACAAAACCAAAGCAGCGTTGAAACTGACCTAGAACAAGAGACATCTTTACTAATTCGAGTGGAGCTGAATTATTTATTTACGATAAATGGGTAGCTGGACTAAAAACTCTGCCTTATGGTGCGTCCGACTGATTACAGCCAGGCCACCAGCTCAATTTCAAAAAAAAAAAAAAAAAAAAAAATTTTTCTGCAACGCATCACAACCCGAGCAGAGTCCGTTTCTTATCGACCAGATTGGGCGATTGGGCGTTGTGACCGTTAGGATCATATATAAATTAGCCGTCGTTTAACTTTATGACGCAATCATCCTAGATATGGAGTCTGAACATGGTCATAGAGGGATTCTCTTGTTGCGTTGCTTGATTCAGCTTAAGTCTTCGTCGGCATAAATTTTTGTTTCATAAACAGCCAGTATGTTGGCGTAATTATGAAATAGTAATCAGTTTTTTTTTATTTTCTATTTGGTCGAATTAAATGGCCAATACACATTTTTGAAGGCATACATAAATCTGTGGTGGATAATTTACTAACCACTCCATTCCTTGTTTCTACTTTGACTTTTAAAAAATGCAGTAATTAAATCCACTGATGATAAACGGAATAAAACAACCATTGGACACAATTGATTCCGCATTTCGAAAACAATAGCCTATTTTTCTATACTAATTAGCCTTGTAGTCAGTCCTTTTCACTCTTGTTCTTTCCTCCCTGTCAGTCCAGAATAATAAGAATTAATGTTTCGACTTTCTGGCTGACAAGTGCTAGAACAACCATTTTAAGAAAAATACGGACCAATTTCAAGAGAGTGACGATGAAGGCCTGAACAGTTAATGTAAATAACTGAACATCGTACATGAAGACAACGCTAATAAGTACAAAGATTAAGAAAATATGCTTCTCGATAAGTGAATAACAGCTTAAAATGCAGAGGAAATTACTTTTTTGTTGACTTTTTCTTTGAAAGTTCATTGTAATTATTCTCTTAAAACAAATCAACTAACAGGTATTCAAAACATTTGTCATATGCTAAATGGTTTTCTAAGTTTACTGGAAGATACAGTGCGTCCTTAGAAGATGAGTAAAAAATGCGCCGAAGTTTCTTCGCTGCAATCGAGTTTTCTGTACAGCTTATAATCAAGGCCACCGAAAATAGATCTACCTTTCGGTGGTCTCAGTATAATGCTGTATGAGCCGCGGCCTATGAAACTCCCAGCCGGCCGTGATGGCCTGTATTGTTGCGCTGCCAGGAGCACGATTATGTATAATTTTAACCTTAAAGTAAAAACTACGGAGGCTAGAGGGCTGCAATTTGGTATTTTTGATGGTTGGGGGGTGGATGATCAACATACCAATTTGCAGCCCTCTAGCCTCAGTAGTTTTTAAGATCTGAGGGAGGACAGAAAAAGTGCGGACGGACAGACAAAACCAGCACAAGTTTTCTTTTACAGAAAACCAAAACCGCTAAATTTACAGAAGCTAGGCGACGTTATCACAACTGAAAAGACGCATAAAAATACGGTATATGATTAATGTGTCAACTGATGCCGCAAATACACATCGCGATAACGTGCGGAGCCATTACACAAATTCTCCCAATAATTATCTAAGAATGAACGAAAAGCCTAGGCTATAGTTCAACAGTGACCCGTATTTTCCAAAGATGTCCTGCAAAATACTGAAAATGCTGAAATACATAAACATCACTGAATAAAAAATACTCATATAAACCATGAAGTTTAGTCTTTGTTTTGACAGCGATTAAAATGACTGTTTGAAATGCAGCGAAGCATTGATTTTTTATTTACTAAACGGTTACAAGTTTAAAGTACTGTCAAAACAAGTAAAATCGAGTGAATAATAATAAAAAATTAATTGGTTTGCTCAAAACGCAATGTATCTCGAGTTAAAGCAAAGGCCCACTCAGACCAAGAGTTTCACTGACACAATTAAGACCTCACAGTCTCTGTGAACTATGGAAGTGGGGAAGGGGTGAATATGAATGTGTAGGCTACATTACGAAAAACTGAGAGCGTTCGCAGACTGCAAGACAGAGAAATCCACCACCCAAAAGGTTTATCCACTTTCCCTAAAAGTTACATTTCTGTCTCTAATAATAATAATAATAAAGTCAGAAGACCAACCACTGGTAAGATTTTTGTTAAGAGCCATTCTCTCTTCCACATGCCTGACATTTTACCTTGGAGCATAAGAACGCCGAAACAAAAGTCAAATTCATCAGGTCTTTGAACGCAGCACCATGACATTTGCAGTCAAGTGACCAGTGTGGTTCTTGATATGCAGTCACCAAATTATGTAAGAACAGAATGGCTGAAGATGGGAAATCTGAAACTGTTGTACAGAATAACTTTGTTCGCAACTAAAATCTCGCACCTGATTTCGATTGCAAATAACGACATTACAAAACTTTTCTATCCCTGGGCTATCATACAAACAGTATATAAAAGCCGCCAAAATAGCTCCCTCCCCTTTCCCATACCCACCAGTCTTGAAAGGTACGAAAAAGCCGGCCTAAGGACGATTTTTTTGGTCTATGCTACAAAAATACATTTTTTTATGAAGGGAAACAGACAGAGGCTACGAGAGAATAGGGGAAGGTGTTTGAAAGGGGTGAAAGGGGGAGCATTAACGGTTGGAGATCTGTAGATGCGAGGCTATATAGAGGATCCTATAATAGTGACCGCGCTACCTTCGACTAAGCCCAAGTAGAAAACTGGTGTTCAACAGTTAACTCCCGATGTGTGAAGAGACCCCGAGCGAAAAATAAAACGGGGGAGATTTTCAACTAATTTATACGTACATACATGCATACATACACCACAAATACACGCATATATACAGTATATATATTATATACAGTATATATATATATATATATATATATATATATATATATATATATATATATATATATATATACATACATATATAATATATACATACTTTTTTAATGATCTTCCGAGTGTATTTTTGGAAGCCTGTCCTGGAAGTGCTTGAAAAAACTGAAATGAGCGGTAGAATGCAGAGGTAGGGGTAATACATTACTTCGGCGATCCCCCCCTCCGGCCAAGTTAGGACACGTCGTCCAAGTTTAGGTTTGGTAAAGGTAAGTTAGGTTACATCATACTCCCTCTGAAATGCCTGCTTATTATAGGCCTACAGTAGCCCTGACCCCTTACTCTGCATTCTCTCCTAGAAGAGAAAAGAGGCACGCTGATAAAACAGTAAGATCCGCATATTACACCCCGACACACATCGCAAAGAGCTAGTTCATTGTTACACTGAACTTCACAATACAAAACAGATTAAACAAAAACTCGTGACTAAAGCCTTATGACTTTAACTTGAGAATTGTGATTTTTCCCATAGAAGTACCCTCTTCAGACTAAGCTCATGTCCACATTATTATTATTATTATTATTATTATTATTATTATTATTATTATTGTAATTTACAAAATGAAAACAAGGTCAAAAGAGGCAAGAGTAAAAATAATGAAAAATAATCAAATAAATATGAAAATTAAGGCTCAATGATATGTAAATTTTGATCCGTATAACAGCCTCTGAGGAACAATGACTTCACAAAGAATACTTTGGTAACATTTAAACTGAGTTACTCATCGCAAGGTAAGGTCTGCGTTTATTACGACAAAAGTCTATCAGCTAAACGCAAGGTCTATAGATTCTACAGACCTTGGCTAAACGGACCGTCAATGATAAGGAATACGATATGAAATGGCTTTGGTCACAAGCTGGTGAGGATTTACAGGTCAGCAGGAGTCAAATTGGGTTGGGATTAACAGGGCCACTGTCTTCTTAAACCCCACCGCTATCCCCATGCCTTGAAGCGTCTTCTCCAAATATTCCTATATCGAAAACATCTTCCTCCTCAAAGGAGCAGTCATTATGCTTCTGAATCTACTTGTTCAAAATGTCTTAACATATGATGATTACTGGCATATATGCGTATAGGCATATACAGGCCTGCTACTTTTGGGAGATCCTTGCTCTTGCATAATTCATGACCATGTTTATTATATGCTCAATTCTAATCACACCCATTTCATGGTAAACCTCGTGGTTTGTATGTGATAAATCTCTCACTATTTTAAAACTTTAATCTCATGATTTGTATGTAATACATCCCCTACTATTTTAAAACTACTGACTTTTTAACAAAGCATGCCCGTCAGCTAGACACCCTTCTCTTACTGAATATTGGGTACCAAATGTCGAGAAGGGCTTTTTAGGGATTAGCCAGGCCAACTGACCAGAGAGCGTACCAAGAGGATAATTGTTACACTTACTTTCTGAAAACACCCAAAGGAGTGGAACCACGTGCCTACATAGGGTAAAGTCCCCTCAGTTTATGATATCGTAGCAGTAGCCCTGTTCAGCATTGCCAAAGATAATTCAATGATTTACATTTCGACAAGGGTTTCACAGGACCATTCTACTGACTTCATTGAGAGGCTACAGTTCCATCCCTGATGGTCGTTATGGACGGAACCCGGTTATCGTTTGCTCTTGGACAGTCGGTAATACCTGGTTTATCGGAGGAACGAGAATGCGACCATGCACAAATGAAAACGAAAGCCTTGCTGGGAGCTTTCTCGGGCGCCTTTTCGTTAGTCTATGTGGATTTTATTATACTTTTTTTTTTATTGTGGGTCCTCCTTTTACTATTTTCACATTCAGGAGTTTCGGGATTTTCCAAAATTAATATAAACAATAATAAAATAACTAAAAAACCTATCATATACATTAAACAAAACTGAATTCATGTTTCTTAAAGAAAATCCTGATATTCGAGGTTATACTAAATAATCTTTAATACTCTGAAATCTTGACCATACTTCCAAGGCTGAATTATGGCCCCTAAAAGGGTCCATTCTCCCCAAAAGTTACAGTCTTGTCTCTCGCAAAATCATTCTCTGCCTCCATGTGACACGGTTCTTGTATCTAACCAATTTTGTCACAGAGCTATTCGATCTCATTGTATATTGCCGAAATACAACGACGTATAAACCAGTAATGTGTAACCATCCAACCCAACGCCCGACATGAAGAAATACTCACAAGCTAACGAGAGAAAAATCAGCAGTGAAATAAAACCTTGTTTAGCTTATCCATTATCAATATTTTACCCATGCTGAAGATTAACTGCG